>NW_026708143.1:0-137527 GCF_902713425.1 Acipenser ruthenus | reverse complement strand
GTGAATAATCCCACACAGTCCTGAACAGAAAAACAAAGGCACGGTCATCAGTCCTGGGTGAATTCAAACGTGCAGGTGCTCTGTGCAGTGGTGCTCCGGATAGTGCTTTTGTGGCGACAGCTCCGGAGGTGTGCTTTAACTGTCTAATAGTGCGACAAAAAGACAGACAATTATAGACAGACAGAAATAACACACAACACGTAACACTTATTCCCTTTTTATATTTCTGAGAGCTCCTCTCTCAGTCCTTCTCTCCTCATGTTTAACCCAAACGAAGGAAAAGAACAGCGTTACCCTGGCCCCTATATGATATCTAGGTAAACGGTTGCAGCTGCCTTATTACTTGCAGCTGCCCCTCGTTTACCTGTCAAATCAATACGGTCTTACAACAGAGTCTTGCTTCCTTCCAGGCTGACCCACTTCCCGGTCCCGGAAACAAACTGTCAGGCCAGCCCTTCCAGATACTTCTCCTCCCGTTCTTTAATGCCCTCACAGGTCGGGAGGAAGATTTATCACCAGAACTCATTGTATTTCTGTCACAGTGTCTCAGTGTGTTTCTCTCTCAATATGTGTGTGTGTGTGTGTGTGTGTCCCAATGTGTGTCTCAGTGTGTTTCTCTCTCAATGTGTGTGTGTGTGTGTGTCAATGTGTGTCTCAGTGTGTTTCACTCTCAATGTGTGTGTGTGTCTCGGTGTGTTTCTCTCTCAATATGTGTGTGTCTCAGTGTGTTTCTCTTGCAATGTGTGTGTGTTCCAGTGAGTGTATGTCTCTCAATGTGTGTGTGTCTCAGTGTGTGTCACTCTCAATGTGTGTGTGTGTGTGTGTGCTCCATTGTGCATATGTGTGTTTCTCTCTCAATGTGTGTGTGTGAAAGCCTGAACACATTTCACTCCAGATTAGCACTCTCACACAGCAGCACATCAGCAGCACGGTGGAAATGACTTCATCAGGAACAAGAATCCGCTTTATTTATGGTGGATCTGTTGATCTACAAATCTGATTATAATATTTTATTATCTTTAACAATAATAGGGGACTCCCGAGTGGTGCATCCTGTAAAGGCACACCCTGGAGTGCAGAATGCACTGTTTTGAATCCGGGCCTATGCCATCGCCAGCTGTGGCCATGAGCTCCTAGTAGGTACCTAGGGGATTCCTAGAGGATTTCCAAGGGGCTCCCAGGGACAGTGCACAATTAGCAGAGTGCCACCCAGGCACTCTGCTAATTCAGCAGGGGGGCTCAAGTCAGCTGGGTAATCACGGTCTCACCGCACACCAGTGACTCCTGTGGGTGGCCAGACGCCCGCCTGCCTGCCTGCCTGCCTGCCTGTGAGCCGGCTGTGTTACACTGGGCTTGCAGTGTGAAAGAAAGAAACAAAAAAACAAAGAAAGAAGAAAGTGGACAGCTTGACTTGACAGCTTGAGTGCGCTTGTCTGTCTCCAGCCTCTCCCAGCCGAGGAGGCTTCACTGCGGGGGTGGGGGGGGAGGTGGGGAGGTGGGGTGGGGGGTTGTAGAATCAGTGAGACAGGGGCTGTCTTAAAAACAATTGGGCATTCCAAATTGGGGAGAAATCACGGGGTAAAAATAATTGACGATTTTTAAGTTTTTAAGACAGCCCCTGTCAGTGAGACAGGGGCTGTCTTAAAAACAATTGGGCATTCCAAATTGGGGAGAAATCACGGGGTAAAAATAATTGACGATTCCAAAAAAAAAAGAAACTAAACTTTGATATGCTTTGATGTTAACATTTGAGGGGGTGACTGCTTGAAAAGGCATCTGTGACGGGGGACTGCCCCGTCTTTATGAACGTGGGTGGGACTGGCAGGGAGGGGGTTAAATTCCTCCGTGCCAGGAAAACATGTGAGAATGTGGCTGGAGCCCTAATTGAATAATCAGCAATTATTGATTAATTGGGCTCCAGCCACAGGGGATAAAAGCCAGGGGAGAGGCCCTGGCTAGGGGGAGTGTTCTAGAAGAAGAAACAAGACTGGTTTGTGTGTGCTGGTTTTCTGTTTGTTTGTTTTTGAATCCAGTGAAGGCAACGCCCAGCCTGGAAACCTTTATTTTTGTAAGTTTTGCTTTTTTTGGTTTGTGTTTATTTTATGTTTAAAACCTTTTTGTTTGGCCCTTGTGCTGGTTTATTTTGTATTTTTGTTTATTAAAAACTTTATTTTTGAACGTTTAAACTGTTTCTGAGTCTCAACCTCGGTCATTTCCTGTCACAGCATCCCTCAGACAAACGGTTATAAACTTCTATCTGTCTTTCAGTCTCCAGAATTCCAGTGATTAATTTGTTGATTCATTCATTGGTTCATCCCTTTACACTTCCAAACGAGTCACTCGTTCTCGCTTTCCCTCTTGCTGTTCTTTCTCTCACTTCCTTTTCCTCCCTCCCTCTCCCACCCACTCTCTCATTAGTTTGTTTAATTTATTTATTTACACATTCATTCACAATTTGAGTGATTCACTATTGCCCTGCAAGCTGTTTGAAAACCAGAATGATTGGTTTACATCATAGACACGCAGAGACACAGGTGCACATTCTAAAACACGCACACAGTGACACATGCACAGAGAAATACGCACACTGACACACAGAGAGACATGAACACGCGTACACACAGGGAAACACACACACACACTCACTGAGACACGAACACACACACACACACACACACACACAGAGGGTATACAACTTAATAATTAGCTTGTCAGCTCGTAACCTGCTGATGAAGCCCTATGGCATAAACTTCAGTTAAAAAAGACTATGCCAGTTTCAATAAGACTCCCTATTGCACAGCAGTTTTAATGAGACTCCCTATTTCACAGCAGTTTCAATGAGACTCCCTATTGCACAGCAGTTTCAATGAGACTCCACATTGCACAGCAGTTTCAATGAGACTCCTATGGCACAGCAGATTATATGAGACTCCTATGGCACAGCAGTTTCAATGAGACTCCCTCCTATGGCAAAACTTCAGTAAAAAAAGACTCTGCCAGTTTCAATGAGACTCCTATGGCACAGCATACATTCTACTGTTTAGCAGACTCTGATATTTTATTTCTTAGCAGACACCCGTATCCAGGGTGACTTACAATTGTGATATTATTATTTACATACAATTACCCATTTATACAGTTGGGTTTTTTAATGGAGCAATCTACGTAAAGTACCTGCTTGCTCAAGGGTACAGCAGCAGTGTGTGTGTCCCCACCTGGGACTGAACCCACACAAGAGCCTCCGGTCAAGAGAACAGAGCCCCCCTGACCACTACTCCACACTGCTGCTCCAGATATTGATTGAGACATCTGAAATCTCTTTATAATACACAGCAGCAGATACTGATATTGATTGAGCATGTCTGAAATCTCTTTATAATACACAGCAGCAGATACTGATATGGATTGAGCATGTCTGAAATCACTTTATAATACACAGCAGCAGACCCTGATATTGATTGAACATGTCTGAAATATCTTTATAATACACAGCAGCAGACCCTGATATTGATTGAGCATGTCTGAAATATCTTTATATTACACAGCAGCAGATACTGATATTGTTTGAGCATGTCTGAAATCTCTTTATAATACACAGCAGCAGACCCTGATATTGATTGAGCATGTCTGAAATCACTTTATAATACACAGCAGCAGACCCTGATATTGATTGAGCATGTCTGAAATATCTTTATAATACACAGCAGCAGACCCTGATATTGATTGAGCATGTCTGAAATCTCTTTATAATACACAGCAGCAGACCCTGATATTGATTGAGCATGTCTGAAATCTCTTTATAATACACAGCAGCAGACCCTGATATTCATTGAGCATGTCTGAAATTTCTTTATAATACACAGCAGCAGACCCTGATATGGATTGAGCATGTCTGACATTTCTATCAAACGGAAAAACGACTAAAAATAAGGAATACTAAAAGACCATGTTCGCAAACTCAAAACAAGCGATACAAAGAAATACATACATAGACCAAACCCGTATATTTAATAATATAATATAGATTTTGTTGAATATATATGTGAATGATCAAATATATAACATTTCAAAGTACATAAATGAATATTTGAAAAGAGATAAAAAAAAATAAACAAACAAAGTCTATCTGCTCATTTATGTTATAAGTTGCTCCTCACTGCGTGTTAAACTTAACAAAGACTTAAAATAATGACAATAAATAAATAAATAAAACACGTCATTGTCAATGTAAATCCATACTGCTATAAGATTCAGTATTTATTTTTTACTTAACTTTGACATTTCGAGTACGGGAACCGCTTCGTAAATTCGACCGAGTCCCCATTTCTACTCTGTGCCGGGTGTATTCGTGTGCGGCGCTGCTGCTGCTATCTCTCCGCTGGAGTCTGGTGCTCTCTTTCGGCTCGACTGCGCCTATTATAGAGGGCAACTGCCTACGAAGCACTTGGGGGCTGCGACGGGAAACCCACACGGGCCAAGCCGGGGCATTGTGCGCTAAAGGCGGGGGACAAAACCCGGCACTGTGCCCGCTGACGGAGCTCAGAAGCGAGGGAGGGAGTGGGGAGGAGACTCCGAGGAGGTCTATAAAAAGTTCAATTTCTCTGCTAATATCAAAAGAAAAGAGGAAGGGATGAATGAAGAAAGGATGAAAAGAAGACGTCTGCATCAATTTTTAATGCTATTCCAAATTAATACGGATCTTATTTTTTTTTTTACTTTGAAGGTTATGCGCTCTAAGACACGGCTCACACCGCCGTTCACTCGCAGACTGACAGGCGCTCCGATACGGCAGGAAAGTTATAGGGGAGCCGCTGCAGGATTGAGGCTCTCTTTAGGACCATGGGTTAACAACTCCTGCACTAGATGGATGGACAGACAGACAGCTAGCAAGTACTTTACCTCCTAGATTGTTCCAGTAAAAACCCAACTGTATTAAAGGGTGGCAGAATTTGTATACATTTGTGATTCTTGAAATGTGTATTATTATTATTATTTTATGTAGGCTGTGTGTGACAACTGTAAAATAAATAATAGGCTACTAATGTAAAAATAATGTGATATCGTCATCTCAACACTTAATGTGTCATGAGTATATCTTGTTATTTTCCTTGTATAACACTGTACAACTGCTGCCTCTGTGTGTATGTGTGTGTGTGTGTGTGTGTGTGTGTGTGTGTGTGTGTGTGTGTGTGTGTGTTTTGTACTGGTAATAGACAGGACTGTTACTAGCCTTTTGGGGGCCCTAAGCAGGATTTGGTTTGAACCCCCCCCCCCCCCCCCCCAATTAGCCCACTCCACTTGGCACGACATCAAAGCAACATAGGCTTAAGACTACTGTCTTTCTTGAAACGTTTGTAAGAGCACACATATGTACGAGCAAACATACAATGTACAAATAAACATTTAGATTTTTACTGAGGCAAAAAAAAAAAGTTGAACAAACCTCTTGCAGATCCTGTTCATGTTACAAAGGTAAAAGTTATCATCTTACAAAGCCTGAATACTGTTCATGTAAACTGCAAAGCAATATTAAGTCTCTTGGATGGTGATGTTAATGTTAAAATTTGATGACCCATATTATTTCAAAGATTAAAACGAATTGTCTCCCAGCAAAACCACAGCAACCTACAATGACCATATTCACACTGTCAGAAATATGTGATTTTAAAAGGACAAGAATATAACATCACTATTAATAAGTAGATGGGTTCATACCTTTATTGACTTGCATTTGGTTCACTGCTACTTAAGTTGCCTTACACTGCTGGGACTGGTAAGACTGGTGCTGATACTGCTGGGACTGGTGCTGACACTGGGACTGGTGCTGACACTGGGACTGGTGCTGACACTGTGACTCGTGCTTTGAACGAGTTTAGCACACAGTTTCTCTCTCAATTCTAATATTCTTTTGTCTGTATAAATCGATGATAGGAAGTAGTACAGTACTTCAGGCGGGGGAAACCGGTCGCAGAGGTCCCGGTGCTGCCTGGCGCACAGGCCGGGTTGCTATACATGCAAATACACAGCCACTATGCTGTAATAAAACGCTATGCTATGGCAGGTAGGGGGATACTTGGACGAGCTGACTGTCCAGTTAAAGTGACAAGAAAAAAACAAACAAACATACAGCTAGCTATCCCGGTTTAAATACACATTTAATGTCACCATAAAAACAGGTAATTGTATTTTTGCTCTGCTGGCATCAAAACATTCTACATGAAAAAAGGCTTTATCAAAACGTATTGCAGCTAAACATCACATTGCGCAGGGGAAAAACAACAATATAAATGACAAATTCACTTAACATTGATTCTTACCAAGAGTTGGCTTCTTACAATACCTTTCTCATGTTGTTTTTCTTCCTCTGTTTTTTTTTCTTTTTACGCTTCTTCGCGCCAGATTGGTACATTCTTGATCTTTTTTCAGTCATAATTTGTTCGCAATCCTCAAAGAAGCCACCGGAGGCAGATATCACCGTGTAACAATTTTTTTTTTTTTTTGGTTCCTGGGTAGTAAGTGTTATTTCCTAATTGCTTATGCCTCAAAAGTATAGAAAATGGCTATTATTCCCCACAAACTTTGCTTTTGTGACCAGGACAGTGATATTTTGAAATGTACCTATTTTCCAGAACATTCCAGATAGATTCAGTGCTGAGTAAACTTGGAGTAACTTCTAGAACTTTCTAGAACTTTCCAGTAATATAAATAGTAGTAGCTCTCTGCTTTCCTGTCCAACCACTCTCTGCTTGACCCTCTCCAATCTGGCTTCCGCTCTGCTCACTCTACTGAAACCGCCCTCCTGTCTGTCACCAACTCACTTAAATGTGCCCGAGCTGCCTCTCTCTCCTCTGTCCTAATTCTCCTCGACCTCTCTGCTGCTTTTGACACTGTTGATCACTCTATTCTACTATCATCTCTTGCTGACCTGGGGATCTCTGGCACTGCTCTGGCCTGGTTCTCCTCCTACCTCTCCAACCGCACTTACCAGGTAACCTGACGTGGAGCAACCTCCACACCTCACCCTCTCTTAACTGGAGTCCCCCAAGGGTCAGTCTTGGGTCCTCTCCTGTTCTCTCTCTACACCCGCTCCCTGGGCCCCCTCATCGCATCCTATGGTTTCTCATACCATTTATATGCTGATGATGCTCAGATTTTCCTCTCCTTCCCCACCTCTGACTCCACCATCTCCTCCCGTATCTCTACCTGTCTGTCTGCTATTTCCTGCTGGATGCACTCGCATCACCTCAAACTCAACCTCTCTAAATCTGACCTCCTTTTCTTTCCCTCCTCCTCCCCCTCCTCTGATCTCTCCATCTCTGTTCCTCTGGAATCTACCACACTCTCTCCCTCTTCCTCAGCTAAGAACCTTGGAGTCACCCTGGACCCCTGCCTCTCTTATTCCCAGCACATCTCCACTCTGGCACGTACTTGCCGATTCTTCCTGAGCAACATCCGAAGAATCCGACCCTTCCTCACCAACTATGCTACCCAGCTCCTGGTCCAGGCCCTGGTACTCTCCCGCCTAGACTACTGCAACTCCCTCCTGGCTGGCCTCCCTGCGTCCGCCACCCGTCCGCTCCAGCTCATCCAGAACTCTGCTGCCCGCCTAGTGTTCTCTCTGCCTCGCTTCGCCCACGCTACTCCACTACTCCGCTCGCTCCACTGGCTCCCGATCACCGCTCGCATCCAGTTCAAGACTCTTGTACTAGCTTACAGATGCCTTGACCAGTCTGCACCCAGCTACCTCCAGACCCTCATCTCTCCCTACACCCCCACTCGACCTCTCCGCTCCGCCTGCACTAGAAGACTAGCTCTACCACCGCTACGCTCCCCTGCCGCCAAAGCCCGCTCCTTCTCCACCCTTGCTCCGCAGTGGTGGAATGACCTTCCTACAGATGTCAGGACTGCCCAGTCCCTGACCACATTCCGGCGCCTCCTTAAGACTCACCTCTTCAAAGAGCACCTGTAGAACTCCTCTGTTTGTATCCTGGGACACTATCACCCTTCATGTAAATGTGCTTTATTTTGCTCTTATCTGCCCCTATTTTACTGCATTTAATCCTGTACTTCAGAATACTGTAATCTGCCAAGTTTTTAACCTGTAGTACTTTGTATTTAATCACATCCTGATCTAACTATCACTATTTAATCATATCCTGATGTAACTATCACTATTACCTGCTGTATTATTGAATTGTGGTTTGTCAAACTTGTACTTTACTTGAACAAAAGTTATTGTATTTCTTGCTCTTATTGTATTACTTGTATTGTAACGCTTGAAATGTTTTTGCTTACGATTGTAAGTCGCCCTGGATAAGGGCGTCTGCTAAGAAATAAATAATAATAATAATAATAAATACAGGGGCCTTAAGCCCACCAGTTCAGTTTAGTTCCAGCTGCCATAAGTGGATACATATCTGCATTTTTCTGAGATGGCATCAAGAGGCTGCAACCATCCGGCAGACGCATTTTGCTATGTCTGCGGCCAATGTATCAAGACAAGAGCGAACAAGTACTCCGTGGAATCATCTGCTAAGATGTGTGAGGCCTACAAGGCATATTTCGGCATGCCTGTCGGGGATCAAGACAAACTCTGGGCACCTCATTACACCTGCGAGCACTCCAAAAAAACTCTGGAAGGTAAGATGGACAATTGTTGCTCGGAATTTTATGTTATAAAATTTGTTAAAATTTTTAAAATTGTAAAAGTTTTTAATTTTAAAATGTTTTACAATTTTCAATGTTATTGAATAAATATATCATATATGAAAAATGTTGCGAGAATCTCTTACACATTAGTCATGGGTGAAATAAATGTATTTTTGTAGGATGGTACAGAGGGGAAAAGAGAGCCATGAAGTTCGCTATCCCAAGAATTTGGCGGGAACCCACTGACCACTCAAGCAAATGCTACTTCTGCATGGTGGACCCTTCCAAATGTCGGACTGGCAAGAATGCACCTGCTATCACGTATCCGGACCTTCCTTCATCCATCGCCCCGGTGACACACTGCCATGAGCTCCCCGTACCCACTCCTCCGGAGAGAGAGCAGCCGTCTTTAGAAGTAAAGAGAAGGGTCTCAGGTACCTTCAAGACTTCTTCCCTAAGCTGTCTGAGGCAAAGGTCAAAGCCGGTGTCTTCGTCGGACCACAGATAAAGAAGATCCTGGAGTGCAATTATATCCTGGAGGCGAGCGCTTCCACCAGGATATAATGGACTTTGAACGCCGCTACCAAGGACAGTATAACGAGAATATGATGGGAGACTACATCTGGGGGCTGATTCGTGAAAGTGATTTACAGTATAATCGTAAATCTCGAAAAACTACTCGCTTCTAAATATGTTGTAGTCATTTTTGTATTACTTTAGTATAAATACATGTTAATTTGGATTCATATGTTGTTTTTTTCTGACTTATGTGAACCAAAAGACACAAATTCGTCCGTTTTCTCATTGGAAAAAGGCAAATTTCAAAATATCACTGTCCTGGTCACAAAAGCAAAGTTTGTGGGGAATAGTAGCCATTTTCTATACTTTTGAGGCATAAGCAATTAGGAAATAACACCTACTACCCAGGAACAAAAATTGTGTTACATAGTGATATCAAGACGACGGAACAAGCCTGCTTGCTGCTACAAAAGCGGCACTATACTGAACTTTACCGATGCGTTAGGAATAGACACCATTCATTTATTCATGCTTTTACATATCAACTAATTGCATTCCACATTTACAGAACATACATGATTATCGTGAAGATTTGATCAAATCAAACAATCAAAAAATTCCACTGACTCACACTGCTTTCACTTTTTACCATTTACTTCTTAGCCCTTAGCTTGCGTCTCAATGCGTGATGATGTTGGTTTTGTTGACTCAGTTGCCATGGGAACGTTTAAAACTCCGCGACAAACTTTACTCAAATGCACAGCTGTACAGAACACACCCCCTCAGACATGTGCTGTCTATTCACGGGAACAGACTACTGAACCAGTTAGTTCAGATGAGCGCTGGATACACAATAAACAATCTGACAATTTCACAAATAAAACCGTTTGTGTTCAAACCTATGAGAGGTGGAATGTAACAAAAATGTGAACTGCAAAAGCCGGAGCGTCAAACATCAACGACAAAGTTCAACATTTGAATTGAAATAACAGCTGTCAAATAGACAAAGCTCAAGACTCGAAGATAATATGCCAAATTGAAAATGCTCAACACACCAAGTGAATTAATTATACATAAAAGAATGAATGTAATTAAGCTCAATAATTGAAATGGGAACTTCAAATCTTAAATAAATTGATTACAATTCAAATTTCCAACACGTCATCCGATTTGTGTTTAGTCTGTTCTAAATCAATACTGCGCGTTGTATTTCAGGTTAAGCGCTGTGCTTTCCATTTGCCTCTTGGTCATTCTATTCCCCGGGACTGCCCCTGTCATGGTAAATCTGACATGCAAAAGAGATGCTTTGCACTGTTTCTTAAATCAAGTGGCCTCAAATAAATTGTCTCCTTTAATGTCTGCTTAGCCTACCTATCAGTCTGGTGAAATTGTAAAAATGGGTAATTGACTTGTGGATGTTAACATCAGAACTCGAGCTGTCATTCTCGTCCCCTCAAACTGGCGCAGGCAACACACCTGCCTGGATTCCTGCATGATATAAATGTGTTTCTTCATTTGCGCGGCCTGCTTTTTATTATTCATTGGGGTTTGTTTACTACATGCCTCCATAGCTGAGCCTTTAATCAGACAGTCCTTGTCGGTGACAGTCCAGTTTGTTCCGCACGTACTTCTGCCAAACTTTAATTCAAAGTACAATCTTCTAAATGGGTTATTATTATTATTATTATTATTATTATTATTATTATTATTATTATTATTATTATTATTATTATTATTTATTTTAATTAACATACTGATTGAAAATTAGAGGACTAATATGAAAGAGGTGCGCGCATCAATTGCAGCCAATTAGCTCCCATTAGCACCTGAACCTCTTTATAAACCCATTGCGCACTAAGGAACACCAAACTCAGCTACTGGCGGGTTTGTTTTTATTATTGTGTCTTTCTAACGGTGAAAGAAGTTCACGGTCGGGGCTGCCTTGGATTTAATGATGCCGTGTTGTCTTAGATTTGGGTAATTGTTGATCTTTTCTCTACTTTAGAAACGTTCATTTTATTGTGTGTGTCTCACTTGCGTGGTTTTTTTTTCCAATGCAGAATAACATTGCTGTTAGCAGTGTTAGTCACTGAAGTTTGGACGCAGAACCCCCCTCTAGGTACGTTAACGGTCGCTTCAGCACATCTGTTCTTTTAGCTTGCTGTTTATTTGCCGGTTGTGTGTTTTCATGTATCGTTGTCTTCTGCAGGCTCGGTGAAGACAGACTGTCAAGGGAGTGTTATGATGATGATGTTGGATAAGTCTTTTGTTGGAAAGTATTTTCGTATCAATGTGATTGGTGAGTGATCAATTTTCTTGAATGGAAAGCTTTTGATGTATAAAGCCTGTTGAGTCGTAATGTAATAACCTGAATTAAGAACAGAGTACTCCTGCGCTGTAAGGCTTCGTTTTTTTCAAATGCAGAGTATGAAACTCTTGCGTTAACTTTAAAAGCATGTTGCTGATCACCCTAAATAGACCTGTGCTGCTACAACCTAAGTCAGATTTGTTGACTGCAAGTACGCCGAAATATAAATTATTTACTCTAAACATACTGTTCCGAATGGGTGTACAATTCTATTAATATAACTCGTTTTTACAAAATTGCTTATGGAACGTGGTGGTGGGGGTGTTCACTTTGTTATATCTCTACCTTGCTTGATCACGTGTACAGTTTCTTAAAAGGCCAACTTAATTTACTTTCCATAGACAATAAGGGGGCGCTTGTGTCCCTCTCTCCAAGACTGGCCGCACAGTGTGGATATAGCTTAACCGTTGACTTCTTGGGAAATGCCAAGTTCCTTGCTTCTGTGGTGAGCTGCTTTGCTCAGAACACAGTGAGTTTTAATTATATTTCTTTTTAAACGTGTTTCTAATGGTGACATGCTGGGACTAACTTTAGCCTTTGTTTCCAGAATGATGAGACCTACAAGCTGACAGTACAAATCAGTGTCTTCTCAAACAGTGCTATGACTTCAGCTTCCTCCTATGTTCAGAGCATGACATGCCGCTATTCTCCATGGGCAGAGAGGGAGATTCTGTGTGAAAGAAACTACATGGAGGTAAGGGCTGTCAGGATGTGATAATGCTGTTCAGTATAACTTGTTGGGTTGTGTGGGTATTTTAATTGTCATTACAGAAGTGCTTCACTCATGACTAATGTGAATTCTCTTTAGGTTTCTGTGAGAAGAGGGGTGCCACTTATTGAGCCAAACTTTGTTCAAGATGATCCTGATTGGTCCCTTGCATACCCTGAGGTAGAATCATGTGACTTTGCATTTGCTTCATTCACATCCCCTTGGTCTTGCCTAATTGAGGTCTACTCTACTGTCTCATCTAGTTGAAGCGAAATCTAACGGCCCCCTTAACTTTAACCTGTCTCCCAAGAGGGTGGTCATATTGGAATTGTGTAACATTTAAGGCATTGGCTTTGTATACGTATTCTGTGATTTGTTGTGGTAAAACATGATTGTGGTGAAGTTAACACTTTCTTGTCAGTGTGTAAGCTTTGTATTTCAACCACTTAGGTAGTGGCTTCATATGTGCAGGGTTATAAACCCTTCATGATAAATGTGTCCTGATATACCTTTTTGAAGTCTGCTGTATAGGAGCAATTTCAAGTATTATCCTAAAGTTTTGGTACACTGATATTAAGGTCCAGTACAAATGAGTGGCTACAAACTCTGCCTGTATCCGATCCAGACCACATGCTTTCACGTAGGCTCTTTCGTATGCAGTTGTATTTGAGGATTCTCTGTTCCATTAGAGACGTTTGATCATATAACGGTTTCAGTGATACATTTCACCCTTCAGTTTTAGTTCATGTTTTATTAAACAAACCATCTGCTGTGACAAATCCTTTAGACTGGGGATGCTTTGTGTTCAAACTCCCTATTCTAATGGGGTTTTCTCTTTGCTAGGCAACTGCTGCTGACAACAGCATCTGGAAAGTTGTGTTCCATCTCCCAGCAAATAGAAAGACAACCATGACTGTTGCTCAGGCCATGACAAATGGCTATGGCATAAACACTACACCAACTCGAATTCTGGTTAGAGCTGCATACAACTCCACAGAAAGCCAGCCTCAGGTGGTAAGTAGTCTGGGCTTCATTGTTGTCTAGTACAGTATATCCAGACAATGAAGGTAGATTTAGTCTTTTATTTTAGTAAAAGTTCCCCCTCCTCTCTAACAGATCCAAACTGTACCAATGGATGTGCTAAGATCAACCACCTTTTATAAGCAAAGATGGATGGTCATGATGGTGGACACTGCAGTTACATGTCCTACTGGTGAGTAAGATTATAGAGGGCAATGGTGCTCAAGAACTGTTCTAGGTTTAAGTGTGAGTTTTCTATACCAAGTCTATGGTGTTCCTTTTTGTCAGATGGAACAGCCTTCACAGAACAGATGATTACATGGAATGTTCCCCGTGTTCTACCTCCCCTTGTTCCAACACCACAAATTACTACCCTTGATGTTCAAATGGGAGTTGATGGCCGCAAGCTTGACCCTGCAACGATTCATAGTAGAGATTATAAACTGGATGTCGGTCCCCAGCTAATCACTGTAAAAATTCCTGTGGGAGCTGATGGTGGATATTACAAGGTATGTAGAAGTTCAACATCTTCTAAATCCTTCTCATGTTAAAGCTTTCCTCCTAAGATGCTTCTGTGCTTTCAGAGCCATGTATTGGACAACACCTATGTGATCTCTTACTCTATTGAACCAATGCTGGAGCATACCTGGCAAGATGGGCCTGAGAAGACCAAGTACACAGTACTTCATCCAATAACCACTCCTTTCATGCCTCGGCCACCAGTTGTCACAAACAGTATGTAGAACTTGTCCACATGCAGTAAATCAAAGGGATTTGTTGCAGTGCTCCACTTCATAGCCTTCATTTTAACTGCATGCTTTAATTTCAGACACTGTTCCTAAAGCCAGAGTGTTCAATGTGACCCTGGGGACATTCCTGCCTGATGTGGAGCTGGTCAAAATTATAGTTGGACCAGAGACGTTAACTGTGCCAGAAGCCAACCTAAAAGGTTATAATGTCCAGGAGCATGTCTTTCCCAATGGATCCAAGACCTACACTCTCCAGGTGCCATTTGAGGATCCCAATGTGAAGCAAAAGGTAATATCCCACATGTTCAGCCATCCTATTGCCATTTTGAAAACACTTGCTTGCTGTCTGACTTTGGGTGTAATCCTACAAACCCATGTTTCTTTCAGGTAACTCCTCCAGACACCAGAACCTACATTCTGCCCCTGACCTACTTGCTGAATATAGTGCCAGAGAATACACCCTTTACTCATCCTGCTGTAGTTGAAGCCATTCTCAAAGACATCAGTAAGTGCCTGACTGTTTGTGGTCTACTACTACTTTTTTCTGACAATCCAGTCCATTGCCCTGACAACTGCTTTTCCTCTTGCAGTTCTACCTACAGTAACTGGCTACTGTGATGGTGCTGCATTCTATACCATGGTAACATATGGCAACATGGGTCGCAACTGGGTTCCTTTTGTGGGCTCAAGAGAACTTGGTGGAAGTCTGCTTGCCCTGTACAAGTATAATGCCAATGCTACCAATTTCTGGATGACTGTGCCATACAATTCAGTTGATGCCACATATGAAGTAAGTGATGGAACTTTAATGTGTTTTTAGTTGTCTTGGGTTCAACACATTACTGACCTGATGTATTGTCTCTGTAGGTGATCAGTTCTTCGGGCATCAGAAGCAGGCTTGACTTGACCTTGAAGGATGTTGGCACCATGGTTGTGGTGGCTGACTTTTCTCTGTCCTGCAGTTTCCCTACAAAGATTGGTAACTCTCCTGCAGACCAAGCATTTTTTAGAATAGCTGCTTTTGAGATTGGCCAAAGGTTGCATGGAGTGGTATTGAAGCTATAATCTGTTTCCTTAACCTGGATCCAAATGCTGTGTTTCAGATTGCTTCACCAATGGAACTATGGCAGCTCTCGCTGTGAAAGTGGAATCTGTCCCCAGCTTGTCTCCAAGTCAACTAACTCTAAGGGATCAGAGTTGCCGGCCTCTTCAGTCTGATGCTATCAATGCGGTTTTCTACTTCAATGTCAACTCCTGTGGAACAACTAGACGGGTTAGTATTGACACATTTTTAAAACCATATTTTGAGGAGGTTCAACATATTGACAAGTTGACCAACACCCCTGGATCACTCTGGGGAGCCATGGTGACCAGTGTTTCTATCAGCTGAATTACTTGCATGAATTGTGTACGTCTGAAGGATGTCGCCTTTTGTATTGAACTGCTTGTCCAGTTGACAAAGGTGCTGCGACATGACTCTTGGTTATGGCATTGCATGTGCTGCCTATAGACCTTTTTGGGTCAATGGCCGTGAACTGGAAGGAGCGTACTAACTGGGGAAGATCCCGTGGCTAGTACATAGGATGGGACTAAACTAGTACACGAGTTGATACCAATTGCAGCTCAAGAGTCGCCAGCTGTGTATTCAAATGTGTATTTGCAACAAATCCAAAATTTACTTCTGTTGCCCTCCTAGAGGTTACTAAAACAATACCAAATTAGTCTAGCAGTTTCTGTAGACAGACTTGTGGTATCATACTAACTGTAACAAACATGAGGTCCCAAAAGTGTTCAATTATGAAATTGCAATATTCATAACCAACGCTTTTTATTTTTAAATTGTGAAATTGGTACAAAATTAGTACACAGCTGGGGATGATCCTGAGTACCATATTAGCTAGTCTGCAACTTGGTATGCAGCTCCATACTAAATATACAAGTTCATTGCAACCTGAGCCTTTTGTGATTTCTCTTCCAGTTTGACAACAACCTCCTGACTTATGAGAATGAAGTGTTGTTCACATCTTACCGGTAAGGATTGCAATCAAATTGAGTATCCTTGTGGTTGAGCCTGAAACTCTCCTAACCCCATCTCCTCTTTCCAGGTTGAGAGTTGCCTGTCACTACCTGGTCAATGACACCAAGGTAGTACAGTTCTTGTACCAGAATAATCCTGCACCTGTAGCCCAGCCTGGCTTGGGGGACCTTGCAGTCATCATGCAGCTTGCATTGGGTAGGACTTGGCAATTGAAGTAATATAGATGCTCTAGTAGTGTGTTTCCACCTATAGATCCCTTGCATCTCTGCAGATTCAACCTACAATGACTTCTATGGAGCTCGGGATTACCCTGTTGTGAAGTACTTGCGAAGACCCTTGTATTTTGAGGTAGAGCTCCTGTACAGCAGGGATCCACAGGCTGAATTGTTTTTGGAGAACTGCTGGGCAACCTATTCTGTTGACAGGAATAGCTCTCCAAAGTGGGATGTCGTTGTGGACAGGTAAGATGCTGGAATATGATATTGCTGTTACAAAACCTTGGAATTGGAGTTGTGGCTGATGTGCTCCTGACCTACTTTCTCTTTCTAGCTGTGAGAACTCTGCAGATGAGTACTTGACCATCTTTCACCCAGTGTCCAGCAATGCAAGAGTGCTGTTCCCTTCCCATCTGAAGAGGTTTGAAGTGAAAATGTTTTCCTTCACAAGCGGCCGGGATGCACTGAAAGGACAAGTAAAGTGGACTGTTGGGATGGGGATCTTGTACCACAATGCATGGTTTGGATTGCTTTGCAAGCAACGAATAGTTGCTGTTCTCAAATCTTTAGTGAGTTGGAATGAAAACATGTAACTGCACTTTTGCAAGAAACACTTATGATGCAATATATTTGTTTTTCAATTCAGTAATCCTCATTGGATGATGGTACTGCCTGATCTATTGATGCTTGTTTTACTTGACAAGGTGTGCTGTCTTTCAGATTTACTTCCACTGCAGTGTTGTGATATGTGATTCAAACCGGCCATCAGACAGCCTCTGTAGCAGACGGTGCATTCCAGGGAAACAGAGGCTTGGTAAGAGCTCTGTCTAAGAAGGGGGGGGGGGGGGGACATTTAGCATGCATTTTTTGTCCATTTGTTTTGATGGACTCCTCCTAATTCCTCCTGTAGGTCGCAGTGCTGAAGGGATGGATGGTGGTGCAGTAAAGGTGTTTGTGTCTTCTGGCCCAATTGAGCTGAAGAGAGATGGATCCCTTCACTTTATGCCTAGAAGCGGTAATATGCATGATATGAACACAATTGCAGTTCAAGTTAAATCTATAAATATCTCTCTTTATATTCCTCTAACTATTTCTTTCTTCTCTTGCAGCCCAATTCAATGTGTGGTCCCTTCTGGGAGCTGCAATGGGTGTGTGTTCAGTGGTTATCTTCATAGCTGGAGTTGTATCTTTCTGGAAACTGCCAAAAAGTGTGTGTTGATAAATAAAAATCTTGCTTGTAAAAGCTTATTTTTTTGTTCTTGACTAATTCTACACTTGATATGTCAGAATGGCCATGTCAATGGGATTTCCTCCTCCTTGCTGTATCAAATGCTTTGATTTTCCCTGATCAGGCCATTCTCCAATATGGTGTGTTAGCGACGGGTCCTTGAGTAATTCACTGTTTGAACCTGGGAGCAAAGACTTTCCTCCTCCATTGAGCTGTAACCCTATTTTTATATTGACCAGTAACAGGGCAATTACTATACCTTCAGTTATTTAGCATGATAAAATTTAAGGAAGAAACCCCCCTTCATTTGTCCCTTTTATTAAATATGTATTGGGTAACAATTTTCATATAAATTCTATTTCAGTATACAATTTATATATTGTCATGAACCAGGCTTCAACAAGAAACAAACTAGAGCCCTGCTTCACTGATTTAAGAATATATGTTTAACTGTTAATTATTTTGAAGCCTCATGTGTAGAAATAGTAAGGGGGGAGGGTTCATTTGAAAACAAAAGCTGGTGTAAAGTTAAAAGCTGTCCACCAAAGCCAGGCTTGTCCACTTTCCCTTATGTTGGGCCCTTCTCCCTGACCAGATTCTCTTGTCTCTAAATTTACATTGTGGTGGCTTCATAAATGATTTTCCCACTTGTTAGTTTTTGTAGGCTAGGTATCCTCTACATTACGACTCATCATACAGTCACTGTGCTTCACATCACTTCCAGCTCTTAACTTCTAGAATAATTCCAGGTGTGTAAACTTTCCAATCTTCAGAATACAGTAAGCTTTTATTAACTTGCATCCAATAATAAAACTAGTGGAAAATCCTTCCAATACAGCAATATGTTCCATACCAGGAACTCCTTTCAAAAGTACAAACTAATTGTCTTCAGTTGAACTGTATTTGCTGCTGCTCCTCCTCACGTGTCATCTGTGTTCTTTATTGTTTACTTTCCACACTGAATTCTATAATTCATTAGCTATAAAGAAAACTACCACTTGAGGGTGCAGTGCATAGAAAAGGCGCACATACCAACCCATAAACCATAATAATTACACATACCTAAATAAACTAAAATAAGAATACATTCCTGTGATGAGATAAAGCGATCCCGTGCTGTAAGCCATCCTCCCAGCCGCCAGCGGGCTGTGAGCCAGCCTAGAAGGCCCCAACAGAGATGGTGTGACGTGACAGTTCCACCTTTGGGGCGGAAGTCCCGAAAGGACGGTCACCATCTTTGTTGAGGGCAACAACACGGAATGTCCTGCAAAGTCCCAGAATTGGGAGGAGATTAAAATGGCAATTGCTGATTGGTGTTCCGCTGATCAGGGGGCGTTCCGCAGCACATAAAAGGGGCCGTGTTGTAGCAGTCGAGGGTGGTATCTGAAAGCACAAAGGAGTGTTGGAGAGGTACTGAGGGATAAAAACAAACAAATGCTCACTGTGACTTTTTTGACAGACATAAACAAACTAATTCAAAAGAGAGACAGCCAACCAGGAGGGTGGACACCAGAAAGGCAAGGACAGCCACCCAGAGTCTGGATAATTTTACTTTGTTGTTTGTTTGTTTTGTCTCTCCACATTTCAGTTAGTGTTTCTCTTTTGCTTGGACATTTTCTTTTGTTTGTTGTCCTGATTACCACTGTTTGCAGACACTAATAAAGGAAAAGAAAACAACTTGTGTCACATCATACCATTGTCTGGACGTGATTATTTTACACCTCCACCCAACTCAGCTATCTGTGACAATTCCTTTTTTTTTAATAATCAAAATTCCAGTTCAGCTCCTACATACGTTTTTGCAAAAGCAATTATTTTTGCTAACATTTCAGGTTCTAAAATCACTATTTCCAGCAGTGCAGTTCCTTCCTCTGTGTATTGGTCATACTTTAGGGCCCATGGGAAGCCTGTGGCAGGCATGCATTCTGGTTACCATGTGACTCCTTGTTCATTGGGACAATTCAGGCTTTTCCAATTGCAATGCATTGTGGTACATTCTACACCTCTTGGTCACTGTTCACAGCAGGACTACACTTCCCACAATCTTTTGGCATGTGAGTTGAAGAGCCTAAACTATCCCAGTGTGTTCTAGTCTGCATGAAGTCATATGGTAACCCTGCCCGTGAAGGTCTGTTTCAGAGTCCTGCCCCATGCAGTCTCCCTTATTTTGAAAGCTCAGTGCTGACAGGTGTACATATTATAAAACACACACATGCAAAGAACAGAATTCTAGAAACAAACTTTATTATACAGTTCTGTGGGTGATCGTGTTCACAAAAACTAAGTATATTAAGTATTAATCCAAATACATGCAAAATATAAAACATTAATATATCTCTTACATTTTTGCTTAGTGTAGTTTGTATTACTCCCGTTAGATAAAAAAAAAATCGAATACAGTTTCTAATGCAGCCTCCAGCGTTCAGCCACAAAACGGTAAAACTGCAAACAAACTACAATTCCCAGAATCCCATACCAGTTTCTGTAGTCCCATGTGTGATGCCGTAGGTCTGGCTGCCTCTGAGTTGTGATTACACAGGCATAATCTACTTATTAGATTCCTTCTTGCTTTGACATGCTACTTTCAATATGCAAGTTTAGGGTGAAATTATCAACACTCCTTATTTATATACCTTGTTTTAGCATCACAAAAAAGTGCTACTTAACAACATGTTGTTCTCTTCATGTTTGAGTGTGTGAGTTATTGGAACTGAATTCACTACACTGGAAACACCGTGTGTAGTACGGGGGGTGTAATGTGTTTATATTATACAGAGGACGGAGAGTTTGATGCGAGACTCGATCAGACACAGGCACATTCATATTATTAAAGCTGCTATCAGACTCTCCGGCGCCGTCACTCTGAGTGCTCTTTGAAACAGACTGGGTTTGTATTTATATTCATGTTGGGTTAATCAGAGATGACTATCGGCGGACCGTCTGTAGTACTACCGGAGATTTTAATTGCACAGTTTGTACCGCTCTGTGCAGCGCCGTCCCGTTTGTAACACGGTACGTGAACTGCATTCTGCTAAACAAAACATCACAACAGCAGCAGCAGCTCCATCTACTGGACAAAACCCAGACATGCACGTTGAAACAATGATCCAGTTCAATATCTACAAAGACTAAACAAGAAGCTATTAGCGAAGCCCCGAAAAAGAAAATATTATACAAAACGGTTTAAAATCAAATGTTTTAGATATTCGGGTTGGATACCTCGGAAGCCAGCGGAACTCCAGCGTTTCTCTGACAACCAATGATAACCCCTCCCGTGATGATCGGCGCTGCCATGACAACCCATGACATCACCCGCACACGTTACAACACGTCGAGTCATTTTTTTGTAGCACAGTATTAACGTCTTATTGTTTTCACAAAATAACATCAATAACATTATCAGATCACCTGCTAGTGTGTACTAAACAAAACCTCAAATATCAGTGAATTGATACAGAGACAACCCGTGGCACCAGCATGGGGTTACAATGAAATTAATAAATAAATTACGACATAAAACAAAAACACATGTGGGTGTATTTTAATCAAAAATCCATGCATCCACAATTCTGATTATAATCTCACAGCTAATTCTTTACAAATGATCAATTTCTATATTTCTCGGCTAATGTGGTGTATAGTTTAACATATTAATGGATTTTAGAAATCATCTATGCTAGTCTGCCGCTCAAACAGTTTTAAATATAATTTAGATTTAAATGGCAGGTAGTATATCAATCAATTTCTAAAACAGGTCGCATTTTGTAATTTAAATAGGCCTACGTATGAGCTACCAAAACTTATTTTTGTTTCATGTCGTTATTAATGTATTTACTTATTTATTTGGTTAAACTTTAATCCAGCCTTACATTTTAACTTCTTGAAGTTACCACAGTGTGTCTGTGTATGAATTACTGAGTAATATTTGTGATTTGATTACTCTAGCAGATGAACTGATAATGTATGGATGTTATTTTGTGAAAACATTACAATATTAAAAAAAGAAATACTACAACATTTAATAAATAAATAAATTATACACCAAACTGTAGCACATTTCTTTAGTCTTAATATCATAACAAATATACTTATTATAAATACGTATCACCTTTTATTTGTTGGAAAACGGTCTGGAACTTCTAGTAAAGTATTATTTGAGTACTGTTTGAGTTAAAATATTGTTTTCTTCAAAATTCAAATGCCAGCAACGGTGTGTTAATTTAACGAAGCGCCTAACGCCGCTCGGAACGTTCGCATTTTTAAATCCTAACGGTCTCTGCTCAGCTGAGTGGAATGTTCACGAGCCGGTTGCCTAGCAGCGTCTCCCCCTCCTTCTCTGCCCCGCCCTCTCGTCCTCTCTCGTTGTACCAGCTATGAGTTCAAATTTAGCTTCGTTGTATCTGCGCAATTCTTTCCTAATTTTTACAAATTAGCTTATTAGGGGCTTCGTGTTTTTAAAATGGTTCAGGTGCAGTCCGGACAGACTGACTGGAGCATCATTACAGTCTAACGCACTGCTCTGAGCTTTGTGTGGCGGCTGATACACAAAATAATGAACTATTATGACTAATGACTAATGACTGTTAAATAAATCACATGTATTGCTTTTTAATGCTAAATATGTATCTGGTATTCTAAGTATTATCTACAATGAATAATTCAGCTATATTCATATTCATAATGTAATATAGTATTGACAGGATCCAGTATTATAAATAAATAAACACGCTTTAAGAGAAACAGCAGTGATGTTTATTGACCATTCCCATACATTCTCTATATGTTTCTACATTGTTTTGAACAGGGACAAGGGACTCAGTGATGTTAAAAAAAAGAAAATAGAGCCCACAATTAACCAATATAGAAAGGAAGGGGGAGAAATGTATTGCCTGTGTGCAGTACCTTACACTTTTCTCTATTAAATGTCATTTGAAATGTGTCTGCCCAGTTCTGAATGCTGTCTAGATCACTTTGAATGTCCTCTGCTGCTGCAACAGTGTTTGCCACTCATATTTGGAACTGCAAACACAAGTCAAAAAGGAAGTTAGAAAGGCCAAGAGAGATAGATATAAATGAACATTGCTAAGGGGGCTAAAACCAATTCCAAAATGTTTTTCCAATATTATAACAGCAAGAGAACATTCAAAGAGGAGGTTAAATGTCTAAGAGATACAAATGGCAAAATCATAGATGAAAAAATAAAAAATAGCAAATATATTAAATGATTACTTTTCACAGGTTTTTACAAAGGAGGATACGGACAACATGCCCCACGTCAACCTGTTCCTATCCAGTTTTAAATAACTTTAGCATAACAGAGGCAGAAGTGTTAAAGGGATGAGAAGCTCTTAAAATAAACAAATCCACTGGGCTGGATGAGATCCTCCCAATAGTACTCAAAGAAATGAAAGAAGTTATTTACAAACTGCTAACCAAGATCATGCAACAGTCTCTTGACACAGGGGTTGTACCGACAGACTGGAAAATTGCAAACGTAATACCGATCCACAAAAAGGGAGACAAAACCGAGCCATGTAACTACAGACCAATAAGCCTGACTTCTATTATATGTAAACTTATGGAAACTGTAATAAGATCCAAAATGGAAAATTACCTATATGGTAAAAGTATCCTGGGAGACAGTCAGCATGGTTTTAGGAAAGGGAGATCGTGTCTAACTAACCTGCTTGACTTTTTTTGAGGATGCAACATCGACAATGGATAATTGCAAAGCATATGGCATGGTTTATTTAGATTTTCAGAAAGCTTTTGACAAAGTCCTGCTAAAAGATTAATTCTCAAATTGAATGCAGGTGGGATTCAAGGAAATGCATGCACATGGATTAGGGAGTGGTTAACATGTGGAAAACAGATTAGAGGAGAAAACTCAAAATGGAGCGAGGTAACCAGTGGTGTACCACAGGGATCATTATTGAGTTCTCTGCTATTCCTAATCTACACTAAGGATTTAGATTCTGGTATAGTAAGCAAACTTGTTATTTACAACAACACAAAAATAGGAGAAGTGGCAAACACTGTTGCAGCAGCAAAGGTCATTCAAAATGATCTAGACAGCATTCAGAACTGGGCAAACACATGGCAACTGACATTTAATACAGAAAAGTGTAAGGTACTGCACGCAGGCAATAAAAATGTGCATTATAAATATCATAATATGACACCAATTGAAACAGAAGTGCAGCGCTTAGAACACATATACAAATATAACTAATCCACTCTTCTATTAAACTGTGAACTTAGTGTTTGATTGAATCCATCTCTGTGTTTGTATAGCCTGGAAACAGGCATCAGTGCCTTGCATAGCTGCACACACTGCCATAATTCACACTGACCACAAGAGGGAGCCAGAGCACCACTGCTGTTTATAATGTAATAACACAGTAATAAGACAATTGACATAGGCATCAGTTACCTCTCCAGTCAGCCCAGTTCTCCCATTGTTAACACAAACCTCCTCACATCCAGTCATCTAAACACTACAGTGTGGTCTGTGTCTGTATATGAGCAATACTGAAATTGAAGAAGGAATTTATGAAAAATACCAAGGAGTTTATGTTGACTCAGAAATGTCGTCATCTAGACAATGTGGGGAAGCTATAAAAAAGGCCAACAAGATGCTCGGATATATTGTGAGAAGTGTTGAATTTAAATCAAGGGAAGTAATGTTGAAACTTTACAATGCATTAGTAAGACCTCACCTAGAATATTGTGTTCATTTCTGGTCACCACATTACAAAAAGGATATTGCTGCTCTAGAAAGAGTGCAAAGAAGAGTGACCAAAATGATCCCGGGTTTAAAAGGCATGTTGTATGCAGACAGGCCAAAATAATTTAATCTATTCAGTCTTGAACAAAGAAGACTACGCGGCGATTTGATTCAAGCATTAAAAATCCTAAAAGGTATTGACAATGTCGACCCAAGGGACTTTTTCGGCCTGAAAAAAGAAACAAGGACCAAGGGTCACACGTGGAGATTAGATAAAGAAGCATTCAGAACAGAAAATAGGAGGCACTTTTTTACACAGAGAAGTGTGAGGGTCTGGATCCAACTCCCCAGTAATATTTTTGAAGCTGACACCCTGGGATCCTTCAAGAAGCTGCTTGATGAGATTCTGGGATCAATAAGCTACTAACAACCAAATAAGCAAGATGGGCCAAATGGCCTCCTCTTGTTTGTAAACTTTCTTATGTCCTAGAAGCGGGAGTTTTTAAATGCTGTCCAAATGCTCACTGACATTAATCGATAAACTTGACCTTGTTATAATACAAGTTAATACAGACAGCACAGTGAGTCTTTAGAGCAAGGTCAATTCTAGCACATCATGATAATACAATACACACATTTGTGATTTGTTTCCCCAAAGTTGGAGAGTAATTCATTAGTAGAAGTGAAAGATGAGAGATGGTCCAGGTTCAATAACCAGTTTAATGTAGGGAGCACATAGTAAAGTATAAGCAGGGTTTGCCATAACACCTCCAGCATCTCATCATGCCTCTTGGTTTACCCACAATATGCAAGTAACAATTACCTGGGAAAGAGCAACGTGCTTCTGAATGGCTAAACCGATGACATTATAGAAACAATCAGGCACTTTCTCCTTTACTAAATATGCAATGCAGAAGAAAGAGGAAATACATGAATCCTCCCTTGCCTGTTAAGAGTTCTTTGTTGTCAATAAAGAGTGCTTTTTGAATGATTTCAGTGGTGGCAGTTTGACAAGAATACATGTCTTGTGAAATAAACCAGTCCAAAACGAGACATTGATGCTAATAGTTTTATTGCTTAAAAAGCTTTACAGAAAGAGACAGGCTTTTACCCAGTTTCATGTAACAGCAGATAGTGTTGTTTTGGCAGGACAGCATTTATACTGGTCAACAGTTGGAGCATTTGTTGTCATGAATGCAAATAAAGAGATTTTAAAATAATTGAGAGATGAAGAAAATCTCTATATAAACACAATGTTTTTGTCAGTCTGTGAACAAGGCCTGTCACGGGTCACTTGTGACATCACAGGGTGGCTGTGAGGAGCTGGGAGAAGAAAGGAGTCTACTGGTCAAACCTGACTCGGTGCAGTGATTATGAGCTGGGGCAAATCAATCAAGCACGCTCTCCAAGTAACGCTTTGTATATGTGCCCATGTGGAGTTGTATTTCTATTCAAACATGTGTGAGCATGTGATCTCACTGAGAATCTGAGACTACACGTTAAATAAGGACACCTTTCCATACTTTCCATATTATATATCCTTGAAGAGATTGACCAAATGCACAACAGAGAGCAGCTGTTTTAAACAAACTGGGAATGGCCTGATAGAAATAAGTATGGGTGCTGTAGCTGTGTGTTTGGAGAGGGACCACAACAGAAAGGTTACAGCCATGCTACAAAAGAAGGTTGCTGGTGTGTTTAAGCTTTGCTTGCAGGTCTGCTGTCAGGTAAACTCCATCACTGTGATCCCTGGGCGCTGCTGCTTCTCAGTAGTGCTGGCATCGCCTGCAGCGGTAGGTACGCCAGTCTGAAACCAATTGAAGACATTATCAGCAACCTGGGCAGAAAAGCTATTGTTCTGATCCATACCCTACAGAGCATTGCACAGCTAGGTAATGAGATTGTGGGGTGGTAATGGTCCGCATTGTCTAATAATATAGACAATCAGTGTCACACTGAGCTGCAGAATTGAACTCCCTCCCATGTGTAGACAGCATCCTCCACACTCTTTGTATTGCACTCCTTTGAATTACAAATTTGAGTAAAGCTTTGTGTAATTCAGCATGCAATTTCACAATCCCAAATGGTATGGAATCAACTGCTAAACTGTGGAGCCACCACAACCTCGCAATATAATCCTATCAATAAAAAACACGGAAACCCTCTATACTAGTTCAAATGCCAAACATGCTTCTGAGGTTTTATTCAGAGCAATCCTAGATCAAAGCTCCTCTGTTTTGTCCCCTGCTTTTATATTTTGTTTCACTGAAATGACAAAAGTTCCACATGAGATTGAGGTCAGTGGACCCTTCTTCTCAACTCAAAGCCAACCCTGACATAATGACCTCCCACAGAGAACTACTGTACACACACCATAAAACAGCAGCAAACACATTCATCAGATCTCCTGGGATTATTTGTGGAGTTGGTTACTCCTGCATGAGATCACACACATGTAATAAGTTTAAGTATACATTTCTTGATTGCAGGAGACAGGTTAGACTTTCCTCTTTCCAATAAGTTACGAATGACCTCAAATCGATCAATAGTTTGAGACAATGCAGTAGAAAGATGAATCATAAACTCATCTTGATATTTCCAGTTGAAGGATTATGATGGATGGCATCTGTTATAAAACTTATTCCAACAATTCTGTGTCTCTCTTGGAGTTCCATCCATATTTGACCTGGTCGACCTCATGTTCTAAACTGATATGGAATGACACTTGGTTTTCTATTTCAAATTGTTCTAATATATCCCACAACCAATGTATACAGAAATAATAAGGCATACTCACGGCGAGCGCAGCGGTACCCATGACGGTAGTAGAAATAGTAGTGATAGTGATGAGCTACACAAAAAAAGAAAAGATAATTAGGAACAGTCTATTTTTAACACAGAGCTTCTTAAACCCACTGCCTTCCACACTGTAGCCCAGAACTCAACCCCCTGAGCTACCCAGGGACAGTGGCCCAGTGGTTAATGAAAAGGGCTTGTTACCAGGAGGTTCACATCCCGGCTCAGCCACTCACTCACTGTGTGTGACCCTGAGCAAGTCAAAATGTAAAACTGGAGTCCTATTGTAAGTGACTGCAGCAGCAGTTGTTGATGCATAGTACACCCCCTAGTCTCGAAGGCACTTTGGAGAAAAGCGACTGCTAAAAGACTAATGAATAAAAAAGTAATACTCAGATCCACAAGCATGCACATTGCCTTCCACTCTGCAGGGCACCACTTTCTCTAAACACTGAGCTATCAAACCCATTAACTCCTATACTACAGCCCAGCACTAACCACTAAACTGCTCAAACCCACTACCTTCCACACTGCAGCTCTGCACTCTAGTCACTGTGTCACTGAAGCCTCTCAGCAAAGCTACACTGATAAACAATTCATGCCCTGATTGAAAATAATAAATAAAACCCACTGATTGCTGCATAAAATAAAGTAGAATCCATTTACTTACCATAGTAGCATCTGTACCTTACTGTGAAAGATACAAGTGATATATTGAGTTCAGTCCATTTGAAGTCACTGCAGTGGCTGCTTTATACAAGAATGGGGCCTCAGTAGTGTATTAGAGAGCTATATATTTCAAAGGAGTGTCTCTCTATTTGTACATTTCTATTATTGGCAAAATCCAAAGCCAGGGCTCCTTCTTTATATCCCCTCCCACAGGATACAGAACACCTCGCTATGTGAGTATGTATTAAATGAAGATGGCATTTCTTATTAAGAGCAGCTAATTCATATTATACAATAATACCCCATTCCATATTCTCAACATCAGCTGTAGGAGGCCCCATTGTTAACATGTATTCATTTCTTGTGACGCGCACAGTACATGTGTATTGTATTGTAGTGTACAGTCACATTTTTATTAAAATATCAGATTCACACTTACCACGAGCACAGATGCTATAATCTGGAAATGAAATAAACATAGACCATTAAATACAATTTAAAAATATATATACAATTCATTTCTACATATTAATGTACCATAATAAAATAAAATACTTACAACAGTAAGCTGTTCCAAAGAAAAAGAAAAACAGAAACAGTGGTTATTGGATTTAATAGTTCACTTTATATTCATGTTTGAGTTCCATTTACTGGAATGTTTTCTGTTCCTCTGAGAATATCAGTTGATTTTGATAGCTGTTACAGGCTTAATGAAGACACCAAGGGGCACATTTCAAAGTGTTTCCTACAGTCTGTCCAGAACAATGAAACCACTCCATGGTAGAATATGTTGTAATACTGAAGTGTTTCTCAATGTCTTCAATCAATTGACCTTCAGTCTACAATCCATGCGGTTCACCCAAACCAGGAGCCAGCTCCAGAGAGACACACACTTACTTCTGTAGTATCTTTTGGACAGGGCATCCTTCTTCACTACCATGGACTGTGTCAGGACCACTTCAGAATCCACTTCAGGAGACAGAAAGCACGTGAAGATCATTAAACAAACAGTAGGTTGCATCCCTTCTATTTAAACACAGACCATGTTGAGGAACTCTCCAAATTTGGATTAGGATTTCAATGTACATTAAAGAAGATTGCTGAACAGTAAGGAGCTTCAGATTTCATTTTGTTAGAGTGTGTGTTACGATGTTTTCCCCTGAGTTCAGGAGCTGCTCTTCAGTTCTAGTTGCCTGTCTTAGATATATGTACATAATGTAGGCTGGATCAGTCAAAGTGTCTTTATAGAAGAGCCAGTGACTGGATCACGCTTCCTTCTGCTTTCAATTCACTGCTATGCACTAGATGGTGATGGCACTTACTAACAGAAAGATATTTCAGTCTGCATTACATATGAAAAGAATCACACAGACTTATGCACAAAACAACCGTGGTCAACTATGAAAGGTGCTATATAAAATAAATATTGATTGATAAAAAGGTAAGGGAACAGGACAACCTTTTAGTCTCAGTTGGGCGATCCTTCTTACTGACATTTAAGGAGATCAATTAATACAATACGTCTTATTAAAGGTGCTGCATCAACACATTTAAATTCACATGTTAAATGCAAACAGGTGAAATATTTTCAAAGTGTATATCCCTCAAGCTTTGTGTTTTCCTCTTCCGCATCAGTGTGACAGACAGACAGACAGACAGACAGACAGACAGACAGACAGACAGACAGACAGACACTCAACCGAAGAAGCTATAGGACATCTGTACTCACTGTCAGCTCTTTTCTCCATCATATTGTCTCCTATCAGGTAAAACAGAAATAGGTTTATACAGTTAGAAGTACATTAGGAAACAGATCTGGGCACTTTGTGTTAGTGCCAGTAGAGAAACAGCAGCTAAATGTGCTCAGATTCACTGGGGTTTGGCCTTAAGTCTATCATTTGTAATTCACAATGTGTTCCTCTTGAAGGTTTAACGTTGTACCCACACACTACCCAGACGTGCTTTTCAAAGGACTCACCCAACTCCCGCTCTCCTTTGAGTCCATCACTGTCCAGCTCAGCATCACTGTTGCCTGAATCCTCTGCCTCTGGAACAGGGAGAAGAGAGCTTCATGAAGCAATGAAGGATTCCCTCGACTGCAGTGCACAGCTTCATAGGACACTCAACACAGGGAGGCAGAGAGTTCCCCATTACATTGCAATGCAGAGCTGTGAGGTTTAACCAGGAGATTTCTGGATATACAGTAGCCCTTGATGTTATGCATGATTAGCGATGATTAGTCAGATTGAGTTTCTAAACAAATTGTGTGGTCTGTGCAGGACTGTGCTTTTTTGTCATTGCTTAACTTAAATCCTGCAAATAAGAAACTTTCTTTCTTTCTTTCTTTCTTTCTTTCTTTCTTTCTTTCTTTCTTTTTCTTTCTTTCTTTCTTTCTTTCTTTTTCTTTCTTTCTTTCTTTCTTTCTTTTTCTTTCTTTTTCTTTCTCTCTTTCTTTCTTTCTTTTTCTTTCTTTCTTTCTTTCTTTCTTTTTCTTTCTTTCTTTCTTTCTTTCTTTTTCTTTCTTTTTCTTTCTTTCTTTCTTTCTTTCTTTCTCTCTCTTTCTTTCTTTCTTTCTTTCTTTCTTTCCTTACCCAGCGCTCTCTTGTTCTCCAGTGCTCCTTCCTGCTCCTCTGAGTCTTCCAAAGTGTTGCTGAGATCTGTAAACACAGGCTGTGGTTACATTTTTAATGAGAGCAGTCCTGTGTTGTATCCAGTGCTATGAAAGGAATGACACCATGGAATGGAGAATGCAAACGGACCGATTAGGAAAACTGGGATTTTTTTTTTATTTTATTAAGATTTTTGTATCTGTTTTAAAAACATGTAATTATTGTCATAAAATTCTGCACTTTTGTTAATAACTGCAACAGTGTAGAATAGTTGAATTAATATTATATAAATAAACCACTTTAAAGTGCCACATATTATATAAGGCAAGGAATTGTAATAAATCAACTTGCAGTAAACATTTTGCATTTTTAATATCTCTTAAATAAATTATTATATTAAATCTGCTGTATAAAAAGTGGTTTGAATATTAGCACAATAAATGAAAGAGCAGGTTTATATGTTTCAAGGATATGTATATTTTGTGAAAAAGGTAAATCAAACTGAATGAACATTTTAAAATCTCAGTGTATTTTAAACACAACCTGCAATGGTTTATTGAAGAGATGAGCAGGAGGCAAGATCGACTCGAAGGGAAATTTCAAATGCAAACCTTGATTTGTCCCCATGGTGGGAGGTGGTTGATGCAACACATGGTAGTTTTCAAGTACTCCAAATGCTGTGTCTTATTCTAGTGGAGTACAGGCTCATCAAATCAAACCCCAAGACAAGTAGACAAACCTCTGTGTTGAGAATATAGGATTGAGTTCTGGAAGAATGGATCTTACCCAGTTCTCTCTTGCTGGCCTGGTAATCATCATCTCCCAGCTCTTCAGAGTCCTCAAGGAGGCTCCTTGCATCTGCACACAGAGGAAATGGAGGGGGTGAAATCATTCTTTTAAATGGCAATGTACAAATTAAGAACAAAGAAGGATATTCTTATGGTAAGTTGATTATTTAATAATGCAGCATTGAGGAAAAGCCTGCCTTCTCCACTATGTTATCCCATGGAAGACTGTCTGCTATCTCCCTACCCTTCTGTTATTCTGATGAAAGTCAGTCAATGCCATCTCTTCCCCCATTTATTTTACGTTGAAGGCAATCAATGCAATCCCTCCCTCCCTCCCCATGTTACTCAGAAGAAAGGCAGTCTTACCAGCCCCTGACAGAAGACATGCTGTCAGGACTGAGAGGAGAATGGCTCTTGTAGTCCAGGGTTTCATCTTGACAAGGTGCTGATGCTGCTTTTCCACTCTTCAGCTGCTCTGGTCCCTCCACCCTGCTCTGTTTTATACCCTCTCCCAGGCAAATGCACTCCTTCACCACTAAACCCTCATCAAGAACCCTTTCTTTTTCAACACTGTGATACTGTGTGATGCCCTCCTCTTCCAAATTTCCATACTTCACTTGAAAACTATTTCCTCTATACCCTATGATCCAAATCTATTGACACAGTGTCAGTGATCTCCATTGTTCTCTTAACACAGAGCAGGATCAGTGCTGGGATCAGCAGGTGCAGACAGGGGGCCCCATATACAGTATTAAAGGCAAAAGAATGATTAGTTATCAGTCATGCAAAATGAAGCATTCTCTGGAATTTCATATCTACAGTGCAGTACTGCAAACACCTGGCTCACAAACATGTTCATTATACCAGGTGTTGTGGTTGAGCTGCTTCTTTCATTAGCAAATCAGTCAGCTGCTGTACGGTGTGGAGTGCATGTTTCTTATTGAAACATTTCACAATTGTATTACTAAGTCTCTTTTTAGCAGGAAAAAAATAGGATTGAAATACCCAGTGGATGTGAGAGAAAGACCTTGGTGTTGTGATAGACTAATTTCTACCAGCAACAGGGAAGCAATCATAAAGGCGAAGACTAATCCCAGGGCTTAAAGGAACGAGCTGTGAAGAGGGTACTGAATTTGTTTAGCTTGAACACAGAACAATTAGGCGGACTTGACTGAAGTCTTTAAAAACTTGAAAGGTGTTGACAAAGTTAACCAAAACTAATACCTCAAGCATAGCACTGACACCAGGGTCAGAGGGCACTGTTGGAAATTAAGTGTGGATAGCTGAAATAAAAAAAAATGTGTTCTAGAAAGTTCTAGAAATGCGTTCGAGTCCATCTGTGCCCTTGCCCTGTAATAACCTGTACTGCTTGTATAATTTGTTTCTGTACTGTTTATCTAACTTGTTTTCGTGCTGCTCAACTAACTTGTTTTTGTATCGCTTATCTATCTTGTTTGTCTCAGAATGTTATGGGAAAAGGGATAGCTTACAGAAATGATTCACAGGGCGAGCCTCGAGAAAGTGATCTGGCCAATTACTCTCTCGCACGCGGAAGCCTAACTTGGTAAGCTATAAAGGACGGGTTCCCCCCCCTGCTCTGGTGAGAGTCAGCCGTGAGGATTTGCGCAGTCCTGCTCGGTAGTTTTGGAGACAGCTGCTTTCTCTTGCCAGGGTCGAGGGGCTCTCCCGATCTGCTTGGAAGGGCAATGATTAGTTCAGTTGCGTCTCTATGAGTATTGATCTGTGAACCTTTGTTGAGGAGAGTCAGCCGTGAGGATTTGCGCAGTCCTGCTCGGTAGTTTTGGAGACAGCTGCTTTCTCTTGCCAGGGTCGAGGGGCTCTCCCGATCTGCTTGGAAGGGTAAGGATTAGTTCAGTTGCGTCTCTATGAGTATATTATATCTCTGATTAATATATTCTTGTATGTGTGTTTGTCTATTATTGTATCAAGGGTGTGAAATAAAGCGGACCTTATTTGGAATTACTCTGTGTAGTAATTGTCTTATTTACCTCCACATCAACTTCCTTTTCAATTTAAAGTAATTAAAATTTCACACAACAATAGCCATAGGACAGAGGGTAGGAGACACCTTCTCACAGAGTGTGGTGAGGGGATGGAATGGGTTACCAAGTCATGTTGTTAGGGCTGGGATCCTTTAAGACCCGACTTAACAGGTTTGAGATCAATCAGCTGCTGCACTGATGGGCCGAATGTCCTCCCTGGTTCTGTGTTCTGAATTCTGGATCTCCAGTGTGCTGGCATTGATTGGTAACTCCTCTCCAGAGTCAGTTGTTTTCCTTGTACACTCAACCAACCCTAAATATGCTGAGAACAGTTGAGGGAACTAAATCAATTCAGTCTGGAACAGAAAAAAGACTAGAGACTAAAGGTTTTAAAAAGTTGGAGTTAACTGTAGTCACTCTTTCAAGCACAGCAGAGAGACCAGGACTAGAGTACACAGTTATAAGTGGAGACAGACTTAGGACAGAGGTTAGGAGACACATCTTCTCAAAGTAAGTTACTTAACCTCCTTGTGCTCTGTCCTTCGGATGAGATGTAAAACCGAGGTCCTATTGGAAGTGACTCTGCAGCAGAAATTGTTGGTGTATAGTTCATTCCCTAGTCTGTGTAGTTGCTTTGGATAACAGCGTCTGCTAATTGACACATTTATTATTACACCCAGAGTCAAAAAGGGCTCGGGTTGACGTGCTCCTCCGACTGGGCAACATCCCTTGCAGTGGAGTTAACAGACAATCAACAGACAAGGGAACTGAATCTATTTAGCCTGGAACAAAGAAGGATTAGAGAAGACACTTCTCACAGAGTTGGGAGTGTTTGAAATGGGTCACTAGAATGGTGCTGCTGCAGAGTCATTAGGATGTCTTTAAAAGCCAACTCGATGAAAGCCAGGGATCAGTCAGCTACTAGAAAAGTATTGATGCATTAAATTCCCTGATTTTGTTCATAACTTTTCTTATGTTATTACATCAATGCCCTATTGTAAGTGACTCTGCATATAATGCACAGTTCACAGCCTACCTCTGTAAAGCACTGTGAGATGGTGGTCCACTATGAAAGGTGCTATATAAAAATAAAGATGTTATTATTATATTATTACAAGCTAAAAATATTATTATTTATTTATTTCTTAGCAGACACCCTTATCTGTCTTACAACATTTGGAATTCAAAGAGAAAGAATAAATATGGTGTTTAACTTGTAATGCAATATATGAACATGTGAGCCTCCACACCTTGCATTACACTCAAATGCAGGTGCATAAGCTTCTATATGAAACCAAAGGAGTAACTGCACCTGCACAGAAAACAGCACATACTCAAGTATAAGCGCATGCGTCAATTCCTAGTGAGTATATGGTAATAAAACTAAACCTGATCTCACTGCTAAACATTACTACAGTACTAGCTTCAATAATTCCTTTAAACAAACCACTCCCAATTCCAATAATATGACATTATTAGTACATAAATAGGTTACTTTTTAATTAACCAACCATTAAGAACACAATGAACAATGTTTGATAGTTTTAATGAGCTCGTTGCTAACAGTTACTAGACTAAACAAGCAGCACTTCAAATGAAGCGTGACCACTGCTCCCACTGAACACCTGATTGTGCATTTCAAAGGAACTTTGATGGATATCACATCACTGATGCATGTGCTGAAATATGGAAATATAAAAAGCAAATGTGTCACCAGTAGTTCAATTGCTTTTTGAGTAATGGCTTCTTTCTTGCCACCCATCCATACAGGCCAGCTTTGTGTAGGGACTGGCTTATTGTTGATGTGTGAATGCTGACTCCCACCATAGACACAGAACTTTGCAGATTTCTCAAGGTCATTGGTGGCTTCAGTGACATCCCGAACCAGTTTCCTGCTTGTCCAGCTGCTCAGTTTGGGAGGGCGACCTGATCTGGGTAGTGTCTGGGTGGTATGATGCATCTTCCACTTCTTAATGATGGCCTTCACTGTGCTGAGAGGGATAATCAGAGCCTTTGAAATGTTCTTGTACCCTTCTCTGTGCCTCTCTACCACTTTATCCCTGACTTGTTTCGAAAGCTCCTTGGACTTCATGGTTGCTTTGTTGGTTCACTATGTGAGTTGCAGCTTGAAAGTCTTTATATGCCTGAATGTAATTATCTACAAGTTAAACCACTTTGAGTACATACAGGCTAAAACTATTTCACTAATTTTGTGACCTTTAACTTTATCAATGTGGAGTAGTTTGTGTAGATTCTACATGTAAAGTCTAATTTGAAAGCGTCGTGGAGTACGCTCAGGTGCCAACAAAATGTGAAAACTTTGCAGGGGGGTGAATACTTCTGCAAACCACTGGAATTGCTTAATAAAAATGTCTTGTGCAAAATGCTTTTTCGGGTTCCCATTCGCTCAGTTTATTTTACTTGAGAAAACCCGGCTTTCACACAACGTCATGCAAATGAAGGGGAAAGGTGGGGGCTGCTATATAAATTAGCCATGTGTAAAGTTCTTGTGCTGTTTTTGCAGATGGCTCATGAAAATGTTGTTTCCATGCACAGAGAACTGGTACACAAGAGAATCTAAGCTGATGTAATAAAGATGTGATTTCTAAATACCTTGTGCCTGTTTGTTTAATAGAGTCCCCCAGAGAGAGAGGGGAGTATTCAACACATCTGGAGCAGAAATCACCTCGTTAAGAAGCAATGGTATGCAGCCCATTAAAGTGCTAAAAGGTCTCTGGCGCACCCTGCTGGAAACAGTATTGATTTTACACTTCAAGCTGCCCACATGATAACTGTGGTATACTGTGCTGCGTCCTGAGGTACCACAGATTCACCATGGTATCAGGGAAGATTCCACACAACACACTGCAAGAGGCTGAGCAATGCAGGAGGAAAAAAAGAGAAACTTGCACTCATAATAACAATCTATTTAATATATTACTAATGTGATGTAACACAATCAGAATGCTCAACAACATGATGAACACAGATTTTGGTGAGTTTTTGATCTGAACAGATTGTGATTAGGGGTGACCCTATTTATCAAGCAAGTTTATTCTTTTGTTTTCAGTTAATATTTCTGTATTTAGTCGAATGCACTCCTGTTGTTTAGGTGTCCCCAAGTGTCTGCATTTCTAAGAATGTTCTCAAGTCCTGTAAGAGCCTGCAACTGACTTAACTTCTTCACACTAAGTGCAGGGATAGGATTACACATATGTGTGAATGTTATGGTGTCTTGTGCGGTTTCCTAACTGACTGAATGAAGGTTTCCTAACTGTGTAAAACTCTTATCACTGGTCTGTATGTGAGAAGGTTTCTCTCCTGTGTGAACGCGCTGGTGTCTTTTAAGCAGTGATATATGATTGAAACTCTTCCCACAATCAGCCCAGGAACACGGAGTCCCTCCTGTGGGATTTCCCTTGTGAGTTTCAGGAGCATCTAATTGACAGGAACTCTTCCCACCTTTAATAGAATGAGGCAAGGTCTTCAAGTTGCCCTGGGTTTCAGAATTGTTAAAACATACAGAATGTGCCGTCTCTGTACTCTCCACAGTAAGTGGGTGTCTGTCTTGTAAGGAAGCGATTGTAACTGAGTGAGTTCTCAATGTCTTCACATATTCTTCTTGTTGTTTCTCTGTGTTTCTTGCACTGTGGTTTGCCTCTAGAAGCGTTTTTGCACTGGGCTGATAGAGTGGAGTCGTGTTCTCCTTCATCTACTTTAGAAGCTAAAGAAAGAAAGAGAAGAGAGACAAAGGTTATTGTACAGCATTTTTCCACATGCACTGTTCTGAACACAAGTGAATGAGCAGTTCAGTGATTGGTTGCTTGAGATGAGGTGGATTCATTCACCAGTTAGTGTCCCGCAAGTTTCAGTAACAGCAAAAATGATGTCAACATGTCAGCCAAGTGGAAAATGAAAACATGCTTTTTTTAATGTTTAAAATGGAATATTTTAAATCGAGCCAACAGAGCATCATGAAAAATCCTATTTAGTACCTGCATTTTGATAGTACTGCAATGTATCTAATATTTAATTTGTTTTTTGATAATTAATAATTAATATAGAAATTATCTGTTGAGCTGGTCTGCTGTACAGAACACCTCCACACACATACTTACTGTACTGTGACAATAATAACACAGCAATGCTTACTGTGAGACACACAAAAGTGAAATGTGGCATTGCGAGCAAACATTACAGTCCTCGGGATAGTTGCAGTGAGATGAGCGTTTAAAAATTATATTGTATTTGCATAAAGTGTAAGAAATAAAATAAGACTCATGTTGGTGATCCTGCTGCATACATTCTCCACAGAAACTCTCTACTGAAATGTTTCTTCTGGTGACGCTGAGCAACCCGACTGGATTTGGCATCACCCAGTGATGAGACATGTGATCCCTGTAGCTCTGTAAAGCTGTGGGAGCAGAACTGCAAACAGTCTACCAGGAATGAGGAAAGGCAAAGATCTAACACAGGGGTGTCCATCCAGACACAGGAGTATCACTTTATATAACTGAACCTGTTCAATGTGGAGTGGAATGGCCTCCAGGAGCGTGATTGGACACCGCTGATCTCACAGCATTCTAAAGAGGCGTGGCAGCGGCTTCACATCTAGCAGGTGCCTCAGGAGCAAGCACAGTGATGTCCTTGTTGACATAGTGGTTGGGCAGCTCCCCTTGGTTAAAATATGAATCTCAAGCACACTGCTGGTGTTCAGTACCAGGTTCTGCAGGATGAACAGGCAGCTCAATGCTGCTTGTTTTGTAGGATTACCTCTGAATCCCAGTTCACATTCAGATGGAGAGTCATCACACAGGTTGGATCCCAGCTTGTTGTTCTACCACAAGTGTACAGGCATGATTTTCATGAGGAAGTTCCTCTGCGATGGGGACACATTCCTGCTCTATGAATTCCTCTTTAATAGGAACACATTCCTGTTGAGGGACCTCTTCATCTTTAACACATGCCAGCTCTGTAACCTGCATTAGACTTGCACAGCACTCCTGCTTCTATCTTTGGCCCTTCCTGTGCTTCAGATTCAGGGATAGCGTGGCTCTCTTTGGGATCTGTGGGAAGCAAAACTGTATACAATTAGATCTCTTACTTACCAGCTAGGTTTGTTAGTTGCTTTGATCAGGGATTTAAAGTTACTGTTCCTCAGTTATTTCGTATAGGGGTGAGCCGGTATAATAGTTTGGTGGTTTAGGTACATGATGGCATTGATACCATTCCTGATATTCTACATTGCAATTGTCGGTTAACGCTGTGTTTGTGTTCCTATGAACAAAGTGAAGGAAAAGGCATTTTCATATGAACATCTTTTTATTCTACGTCCTGTACAAGACTCAGTGCTGCTGGGCTTTCTCACCTCCTGTAGCCTCACACTGGAGCATTGCATCCACTTCTACCTCCCTGTCAATCACCATCATGACCGCCGTTCTGCCTTTGCATTGTTCTAATGCAAACATCCATTTCTCTACTGCAAACATGCTTAGAAACCAAGCCTGGAGACTTGCAGTCTTAGCAAAGTGTCTGAGGAATGTCTTTTTGTTACCTGATCCTGTATTGTGAGAACGGTTTTGAAGGAAACGGTCAACGCAGAATACAAGTTTCAATGTGTCAAATACAATGAGCAGACAAGCGACTGCAGCAGGATAACCTGCTTATTCTCAAAGCAGTTTCATTTAAACAGGTGATTTACACAACTCAAACTTTTTCAAGTGCAGCAATATGTTTTTTGTACAAACTCCACCTGTGTAATAATCATTAGGCACAACATTGGAAGCTTACTTGAGCAACGTCACATGACCTGTAGATATAAATCCAATAACATCCCTTGTAGTATTAAAATACATTTGTAATGGTGTGGCTCTCCCTACTGTATGTATCCTGTGCAAACTCATCTCTGCTCTTAAATAATAACCTGGATTAGTAAATGTTTATAAGCAATATGAGCGATTGTTTCCTAATTCTGTTTACCATCAGCTGAACAAAGTACTTTATTTAGAGACTCAATCTAGAGACTCAATAAAATGATACAATTCAGTTGACACCTTACTGTGTTGTATTTACTTCCTCCAACTTCAACCCTTAATTGAACTTGTGGAACCACTCGGGTCCAAAATCTTACAGCGGATTGGTGCAGGCAGGGTGCTGCTGCCGCCCCTTTATTCACACAGTGAGGTCTGGCAAGATCGTGTAAATGTGTGTGTGTGGAACAAGAAGGAAACAGGACTGAAGCAAAAGAACGAGCAGCGAATGAGCCGCGACTGTACCAAAGACAAACTCAACAGCACTGGAGCGGAATACAATGAAACCATTTATCTAAAAATAGATTCACAGTCAAACAGTTCAATCAAACACTGAAACCTGATGTGCTGCTGCCTGTATGCTGATATTAAATCACAAATCATTATTCTAACCCTCTGCAATATGGTCTGTGACTGTCTCAGTGGGACTCTATACAAGACATCACTTTACCAGAAGGATGCCATTGAAGCCTCCTAAATTAGACTGGTTAAGATTTTCCAATCTAGTACTTTCTAGAATACCTATTTAAATATATAAAATAATACAATGCCTCGATTTGACTCTTTATAACCAATATCAGGACAGAGCTGCGCTTATTATAATCAAACACTTTAAAACGTGTCTTAAGAAAAATTCTAACCAAAATCTTTCCAATAGAAGGTGGTTTAAGGTGTTTGATTGACCAAGCAATACCACACAATAAAATCAATCTTACCTTGAAATATTAAAGGTTGTTTAATGTCTGCATCTGTAGCGTTTATACACCCTCGCACAGCTTTCAGCTCGTTCTCTGATATTTCCAATCTCAGCTTCAGACTTTCATTCTCTTTCTCCTTTTTTTTTCCATTTCCACTCTGAATTCAGTGAATTTGCTGCCGACAGCTTTAGTAATCGCGCACAAGACGGTGTGTAGAGCCGCTTTCACTGCGTGCTCGATGGTAGAGGCGAGCTCGTCTTGAAAGAGCGACACGGACACACTGACGCGTCCATCTTCACTGGTTTGAGTTTCAGACTGGTCTAGCGGAATCCTCTTTTCAATCAGAAACGCCGCCTGCGGTTTGTATTTAGTAATATTTATTTTTTACTGTAGTCTTCCCATTCAAATATATATTCATCACTTCTTCTGGTGTGATAAAGAAAGAACACAAACAACAGGCTTTGCAAGGAGTAACTTTCCTTTGGTCTTTCAGAATCGCGCAGAGCTCTGCTGGAGCTTCAACGCGTTTGTTTCTCAGTAAATCATCTCATTGAAAAGCTCGACTTGTCTGTAGCTGCGACTGACGCGCTCCGCTCTGTGTGTGAAATTCAACACAGAAAAGGGATGCTTTCCTTTTCACGGAACTCCGTGAAGGTGATAAACAAACACAAAAATCACTAATTATTAGAAAACATTTCATCCCAGCCTACATATTTTAAACAGCAGGAGACAGCGTGTTGTAAAATCATCACTGACTGCAACCACCTCTCCACACATGAACAAAACAAACCTCTCTATTTCCTGTACTGAAATGAAAGCGTCACTAGCAGAAGGCGGGTCTGGTTGGATCCATCGCGTATTATTGGCTGTAGAAACACTCTATCCCCAGCATGTGAGCCTGATTGGTGTAGAAACACTCTATCCCCAGCATGTGAGTCTGATTGGCTGGCCTCCCTATGGAGGCGGTTATGAAACTGGATGCCAGAGTTCGCCATGTTGGCTCTTTCAGCGCTGTGTTCAATGCGATGCATTCAGGCGCGTTAAGTAAGTGAGCCGCTCAGAAAGCACACGGAGCTGAATTTAAATGACTTAACGCTCTGCTACAGGAGAGCGCTGAGCGACTTTTAAAAATGGAGAATAATAATGATTTGCTTGTTTGTGTTTCTGAGGTGATGGTTGATGAAATGGCCCCGTGTGAAGTTACTGTCCCCTGCTGGACCTCGCTGAGTTCGGCGCTCTGTTTGGACTGAACCTCATATCTGTCTGTGTTTAATACCGACAATACCGACGTTAATAATGAACATTATAAATGATATTAATACCACAAACCTAATAATAATACATTAATAACTATAAAACAGCTCTACATTTAAAAAGAAAAATGAAATTAAATAATACAAATTCGAAAACAACCAGTTGTGGAGTAGTGGTTAGGGCTCTGGACTCTTGACCGGAGGGTCGTGGGTTCAAATCGCGGTGGGGACACTGCTGCTGTACCCTTGAGCAAGGTACTTTACCTAGATTGCTCCAGTAAAAACCCAACTGTATAAATGGGTAATTGTATGTAAAAATAATGTGATATCTTGTAATAATTGTAAGTCCCCCTGGATAAGGGCGTCAGCTAAGAAATAAATAAATAATAATATTTTTTACATTATTGTCTACATGCATCATCTCAGATAATTACAGTGTCATTTATCAGACCCTTCGGCGTTGTCTTTTGAAGAATTAAACCTGCCAGATCGAACGCAGGCTAACATTCAATTAATCAATCTATCTATTAATCATATATATTTTCTATAGCGCCCGATATGCGCTTCACAAAATCTACTTAAAAACAACAAAATATCTAATTGTAAGGCTGGTCGAACAAAATAAGTCTTCAGTGTAATTTTAAACAAAGAGCGCTTTCCACGATTTAAGATGCTTTCGAGACAGAATATTGGAATTGGCTGCCGAAACTGGGGGATAAAACTGCCTGTGATCAAAGTGGGCAGAAAAGTTGCATACTTTGCATACCGTATTTGGGAGAAAAGAAAACGGATCATCTCTGATTTGCAACGTTTCCATGGTTCGGCCCGGCCACTGCCGTGTGACTGGTTAAAACGATGTTCAGTTTTTTTTTTTCTGCTGCTGGTAATTCAGTCATGAGACAGCTGTAGCAGAGTGGCGCAGCGGAAGCGTGCTGGGCCCATAACCCAGAGGTTGATGGATCGAAACCATCCTCTGCTAGCTTGTTTTTCTTCTGTTAGCAAAGTAGTTTTTTTAAATATTAACTGAAGCAATTAATTAATATTACATTTCGCAATCAAGGATGATATAATGCGCAAAGATACTTGTCTCATAAGAGCTGAAATAAATTATAGCGCTTTGATATTATGTTACTAACGGATTGTTTAGAAATGTACGTAATTATATTACAACTATTCTAAAAAAGAATGTTATCTCGAAAAAGGAGGCTTGACAAGCCGAAATTGCTCAGCTGGGAGAGCGTTAGACTGAAGATCTAAAGGTCCCTGGTTCGATCCCGGGTTTCGGCAAACAACAAGACGATATTGGTTTTGTATTATTTTGAACTAAAAAAAACAGAGCACATTCATTCTTCAGCGTAATTGGATGAAATAACAGCGTATCAGAGTGCCATTTTCTAATGTGATTAAGAAATGCAAAAAACATCGTCCCTGGGTGGGCTTGAACCACCAACCTTTCGGTTAACACAAGAACGCGCTAACCGATTGCGCCACAGAGAACAACCTGTTAAGCAGCCAAAGCATACGAGAGTGATGAGCAAGGCGAGATGCTGCAGAACGTGATCGAGGGAGCAGTACTCATCAGAACCTGAGATCACATCTAAGAAGAAAGCAACACGGGGCAAGAAAGTCTATGTAATCAATTATGGCAGCACAACATATGTCGTTTTGTTAGATAACACCCTGGGAGACAACAGAGCAGTGTGTGTAAATAGCTACAATGGAAACCATATACTTACGACTTAATTTTGATACAGAACTGTGGTCATGGGTAATCTGTTTTCATTATGATAAGAAAGCTACAGTTCAGTGGATTATATTTGGAATCTTTGGTTCTGTCATTCACTATCTTCTCAAATAAGATGACAAATTAATAGCTCAGTTGGTTACAGTGAAAGAAACCTCGAAAAGTCAGCCCGGCTAGCTCAGTCGGTAGAGCATGAGACTCTTAATCTCAGGGTCGTGGGTTCGAGCCCAACGTTGGGCGTCCTTTTTAAATACAAATTGAAGATGTTTCTTCGAGACAACGGAGCAAAGTCTGATTCTGTTCACATTGTATACAGTATTGCAACAAAATTACTTATTGGTCATTGTCAAATAGCAATTGCTATTGTAAAAAGCATGCATCGTTTATAGCTATAACGAAATTGAAATAAATAATCTTACTTTTTTGGGTTGACTTCAATCCGTTTCTTTTTTTTAGAATTGTCTTAGCATCATTCATGGAGCATCAGTTGGTATGTGCGTAATAAACCCAATCGGGCCTTGATACGATCCCCTAGTGTGTGCTGAAATAAATAATGCGTTTTTCTACATTAACAAACGCAGCTTGTCAGAATGGCCGAGAATAACACAGATTTCATTTTTGTTGTAAACAGACTACTTGTTAACGTCACTGAAAAATATTTTGTGTCCAAACATGTTATTTAACTTGATTGTTTTAAAATTCCAAATAACATATTACTTTGAAAAACATCTCCGTCGACCACTGGATCGTGGTCTCAGGCTGGGACGTGGACCATTGAGAACAGTATAAACCATCTATTACTAGACGCAGTTTACAGGAGAAATGCCCTCCTTTAACATGCTAGGATGATCGACTTCGGCATTCTCCAACTGCTGTTTACATTTTCTAACACGTTATGAGAAAGAACAATATTTTGGTGTCCAAACAGTGTTATTTAATTTGATTGTTTTAATATTCCAAATAACATATTACTTTGAAAAACATATATGTTTTTAATACAGTCCTATTTGAGTATTTAAAATATGATTATATTCAAATGCCAGCAACGGTGTGTTAATTTAACGAAGCGCCTAACGCCGCTCGGAACGTTCGCGGAATGTTCACGAGCCGGTTGCCTAGCAGCGTCTCCCCCTCCTTCTCTGCCCCGCCGTCTCACCCTCTTTCGTTGCTCCAGGTAGGAGTTCAAATTTAGCTTCGTTATATTAGCGCAATTCTTTACTAACTTTTACAAATTAGCTTATTAGGGGCTTCGTGTTTTTAAGATGGTTCAGGTGCAGTCCGGACAGACTGACTAGAGCATCATTACAGTATACCGCACTGCGCTCAGCTCAGTGTGGCCGCTGATACACAAAATAATGAACGACTGTTTAAATAAATCACATGTATTGCTTTTTAATGCTAAATATGTATCTGGTATTCTAAGTATTATCAACAATTAATAATTCAGCTCTATTCATATTCAGAATGTAATACAGTATTAAAACTATCAAACTGACTGGAAACATGGAACACATTAATTGCGATCGATTCGATACCAATAGGATTACATAAGAGCTGTTGTGTATAGACAATGTCATAAACGCCGAAATGAACACGGGCGGTATTTATTAAGGGCTGAATCGTTTAGATGTTCGAGAGATCTAGGTGTACTGGACAAATCTACTGGATTTTTTTCCAAATCGTAAGTGTACCGCCTGTGATAATACATTTAAAACTAAGAAAATGCACAAGCCATACAACGAAAAAAAAAAGAGTACAGTATCTTACAAGTGATTGTGCTTCAGCTCATGTCATTAATGTGATTTCTTGTCCTAGCCATTTGCAATATGATGGTAAAACTACTAGACAGTTACAATTGCGCATTAATGAGCGAACATAAAAGTTCAATTAGGAGAAAATATATTCATCCACCACTAGCTAGACATTTTGTAGATGCCAAACATTCCGTTTCAGATCTTAAATTCTGTGGCATACAAACATTTTCAAGATCGCAGTGGTGGTAATGTCACGGGTGACGAATGTGTTGATTATTATTTTATTCAGTGTTATCACTTATGATTTTTGAATTTTAATTGGATTGGTTTTCCTTTTTTTGCACAGTTTGTTTATTTGAATGATTGTTTTATTTTTGAGCATTAGATGCATTTTAATGTGTATTTGTTCACTTAACCATACGTCATCCACTCTCTGGTCCAGACCTCCTCTTAGGGCTCCTGTCCAGACGCCTGTTTGGGCAGCCCTCTCCATAGGGTGCTGCGCTTCAGCTGAAGTCCTCTGGAGAGATCCTGATATCCTGACATAAACCACGAACGCAAAGGTTCTTGTCAGTACCTCTTTTCAAATGTCTTCAATCACCAAATTCTGCAGTCCTCCCAGAGTGAGTCTACGAGAAAAAATAACAAAACGAAACTGACACTGTCCGTGCACAAAAAAACCCCAACCACTCGCTGTCTAATCTCGTCCTCTTTATTTTCGTTTACTTCCCTCAGCATCTCTCTCTTTCCTATTCCGGTATCTCCTAGTTCCATGCTCCCAGTCTCTTAGTTCCTCACCCTTTTTATACCTCAAAGCCCTTCTAATTCCAGGTGTGTACAGGTACCTGCAATTGTTTGGGGCGGGACCTGAGGTCCGTGTGCACAGTGCTTCTGATAAACAAAACAAAAAATACTTTAATTACGAACTCCGTTTCACCCGTGCACCAAACAAAACAGACAAATAATAATCAACACAGCAAAAACACAGTGCAAAGCAAACAGAAAATTATGAAAATTATGAAAAGAAAAAAAAACGATCTAAATAAAATGTTCACACACGATCTAAATAAAATATTCACACAATACTAATTAATACGTGCAGAAAATAAATAAATAAACACAGGCATATGATTCCCAGCCAATACAACTCTGTTTATGCCCACGTTTCAAATAATGACATTTCTAAAAGCAAATCGTATTGTTTTATGTTTTCTTTACTTTAAAAGCTGAGAATCAAACACACTTCCGACAACTTCATAGCCCTGCTGGCTACGAACAAGTATTGAGTCGGCTGTTTCCCATGACCCTGGTGATACCCCGTGTTTTCCTAGTATCAGCGTCGGCATTACCATGTGTTTGGCATGCTTGCTGTACACTCTAGCATTGCATAACAAGCTGCCATTACAGCTGGACTTCGTGGCGCAACGGCAGCGCGTCTGACTCCAGATCAGAAGGTTGCGTGTTCAAATCACGTCGAGGTCAAAGCCGCCTTTGTTTTTATTCCGCACTATTTCATTTTTTAACGTGTTTGAATTTGACTGTTTCCGGACATTTATTTATACAATTTAGCCTATACAACATATTGATTGTATAGCGATCAAACAGATATTAATTGTATTGCGATTCATTTGTATTTTTCATTTGATACAGCACAATAAACTAAAGTGAATCCGAAATTACTGTTGACCAGTCTTCATTGACACAGTTGGGTAATAAAGTCATATTAACACTTCCTTGCATGAGATAGTGAAAATGTGTGTAACCTTTCAGTAAGTATTTTAAATTCATTTGGGAAGGTTTAAGATTGTGAAGAAGTTTAAATATGCTGCGTATTTGCGCATTGGGAACTTTGCATAATGACGTTTTTATTAATGCCACTTTCTTACGGACAGTAGTCAGGGTGATGATACAAGACCAGAGCCAATAAACCTGCTATTTGCTTGTCCTTTCACTACCATATTCTATTGTGCTTGTTCAGAATACGCGTGAATCCTGAAAACATCTCGTTAATATTTAAACAAAGCCAGCAGTCACTTTATTGATCACCCTGTGGATTAACCGCTATTGGAATACAGATGATTGTGTTAAAGATGTTAATAGACTTTCTATGTACACGTTTTAGAGCTAAGCGTTTCTTGAGGCAGTTCAAGCGCGGCACTTTCAGGCAACCAGTTCCAGTGATTGCCTTTTGGACTTACTCTGGAAGGAATACAAAAAAAAAAAAAAAAAAAAAAGCATTTGTTGAGAACCGCATTTGGGAGAAAACTTAACAATTTCGAAATTGTAAAGGCTTCGGATTCTATTATGGTGTTGCCGAGCTGTTGAACGTTTTTCATTACAGGTTTACTGGATTGCCAAAAAGAATGCTATCTCGAAAGATCAGTCTTGTCACGCCGAAATAGCTCAGTTGGGAGAGCGTTAGACTGAAGATCTAAAGGTCCCTGGTTCGATCCCGGGTTTCGGCAAACAACAACACGATATTGGTTTTGTATTATTTTGAACTAAAAAAACAGAGCACATTCATTCTTCAGCGTAATTGGATGAAATAACAGCGTATCAGAGTGCCATTTTCTAATGTGATTAAGAAATGCAAAAAACATCGTCCCTGGGTGGGCTTGAACCACCAACCTTTCGGTTAACAGCTGAACGCGCTAACCGATTGCGCCACAGAGACCAACCTGTTAAGCAGCCAAAGCATACGGGAGTGATGAGCAAGGCGAGATGCTGCAGAACGTGATCGAGGGAGCAGAACTCATCAGAACCTGAGATCACATCTAAGAAGAAAGCAACACGGGGCAGGAAAGTCTATGTAATCGATTATGGAAGCACAGCATATGTCGTTTTGTTAGATAACACCCTGGGAGACAACAGAGCAGTGTGTGTAAATAGCTACAATGGAAACCATATACTTACGACTTAATTTTGATACAGAACTGTGGTCATGTGTAATCTGTTTTCATTATGATAAGAAAACTACAGTTCAGTGGATTATATTTGGAATCTTTGGTTCTGTCATTCAATTATTTCTCAAATAAGATGACAAATTAATAGCTCAGTTGGTTACAGTGAAAGACACCTCGAAAAGTCAGCCCGGCTAGCTCAGTCGGTAGAGCATGAGACTCTTAATCTCAGGGTCTCTGAATGGAGGCGTGGGTTCAAATCCCACTTCTGACAGTTGACTTTTACTTATTTTTTAAAATAATAAATTTCAGCACTCAATACCATTTTAATTTCCATTTTAAATCGGACTAAAATAGTGTTCCTAATACAGATTGCATTTTTGTTGTGTGAGACTCTTAATCTCAGGGTCGCGGGTTCGAGCCCCACGTTGGGCGTCATTTTTAAATACAAATTGAAGATGTTTCTTCGAGACAACGGAGCAAAGTCTGATTCTGTTCACATTGTATACAGTATTGCAACAAAATTACTTATTGGTCATTGTCAAATAGCAATTGCTATTGTAAAAAGCATGCATCGTTTATAGCTATAACGAAATTGAAATAAATAATCTTACTTTTTTGGGTTGACTTCAATCCGTTTCTTTTTTTTAGAATTGTCTTAGCATCATTCATGGAGCATCAGTTGGTATGTGCGTAATAAACCCAATCGGGCCTTGATACGATCCCCTAGTGTGTGCTGAAATAAATAATGCGTTTTTCTACATTAACAAACGCAGCTTGTCAGAATGGCCGAGTGGTCTAAGGCGCCAGACTCAAGGACTCTGTCTTTCTAAAGAATTGTGTGTTCTGGTCTCTGAATGGAGGCGTGGGTTCAAATCCCACTTCTGACAGTTGACTTTTACTTATTTTTAAAAATAATAAATTTCAGCACTCAATACCATTTTAATTTCCATTTTAAATCGGACTAAAATAGTGTTCCTAACACAGATTGCATTTTTGTTGTAAACACACTACTTGTTAACGTCACTGAAAAATATTTTGTGTCCAAACATGTTATTTAACTTGATTGTTTTAAAATTCCAAATAACATATTACTTTGAAAAACATCTCCGTCGACCACTGGATCGTGGTCTCAGGCTGGGACGTGGACCATTGAGATCAGTATAAACCATCTATTACTAGACGCAGCTTACAGGAGAAATGCCCTCGTTTAACATGCTAGGATGATCGACTTCGGCATTCTCCAACTGCTGTTTACATTTTCTAACACGTTATGGGGAAGAACAATATTTTGGTGTCCAAACATGTGTTATTTAATTTGATTGTTTTAATATTCCAAATAACATATTACTTTGAAAAACATATATTTTTTAATACAGTCCTATTTGAGTATTTAAAATATGGTTATATTCAAATGCCAGCAACGGTATGTTAATTTAACGGAGCGCCTAACACCGCTCGGAACGTTCGCATTTTTAAATCCTAACGGTCTCTCCTCAGCTGAGCGGAATGTTCACGAGCCGGTTGCCTAGCAGCGTCTCCCCCTCCTTCTCTGCCCCGCCGTCTCGCCCTCTCTCGTTGCTCCAGTTCAAATTTAGCTTCGTTATATTAGCGCAATTCTTTACTAACTTTTACAAATTAGCTTAGGGGCTTCGTGTTTTTAAGATGGTTCAGGTGCAGTCCGGACAGACTGACTGGAGCATCATTACAGTATACCGCACTGCGCTCAGCTCAGTGTGGCCGCTGATACACAAAATAATGAACGACTGTTTAAATAAATCACATGTATTGCTTTTTAATGATAAATATGTATCTGGTATTCTAAGTATTATCAACAATTAATAATTCCCTTTCAAGTCGAATACGACCACCAACATTAAGTATGGGATATTCCCTGCCCTTGAGGTAGGTAATACTGAGCTCTCTATATCAGAGCTGCCGAAGGCCCCTTCCTGTGATGACGCACTCGGTCCCGCCTACCGAGGGTATAAAACCGTCACTCACCGGAAGATCTCCCTCTTTTTCCGCCAAACCCGTGAGGGCGACCAGAGCGACCTCATGGTTGGTGGTCGTCTTCTCTTTTAGGGAACCAGGGTTACGGTAGGTAACCTAACGTTCCCTTTCAAGTCGAAGACGACCACCAACATTAAGTATGGGATAATGTATACCAGAGCCGTCGCGAGGGAGAAGGAACGGCAGCATATGAGGGACGCACAAGCACTGTCTAACCTAGAGGTTAGCGGTGTGAACTTACACCCTCAAGGACCCTTGTGCCCACAGATGGCACAACAGGATCTACCACATTAATGTGGTAGAATCTGGTGAAAGTATGCGGCGTAGCCCAGCTAGCCACAGCACAATCTCAGACAGTCGAATGCGCAGCTACTTTACCAGTTGGGGGTAACCCTACACCATCATATTCAGTCGACACCGTGTCTGCAATCCAGTGTGACAAAAGCTGCTAGAGGGGCTGTCCTAGGGTCAGTGTTCAGTGATAGAGAAACAGCTGGTCAGATTGACACAGCGCTCTTGTCCTAGCACGTAACATCTCAATGCCTGCACTGGGCAGAGAAATTCAATCTCTCATCCTCCATTGAAGCAACGGAGGTGTATGAAAAGACTCCAGTTCCACAGACTGGTTAATGTGGAAAGCTGTAATCACCTTGGGGAGGAAAGCGGGGTTGGTGCACAGCGACACTCCACTTCCATCCTCCCACACGTGCATGCAGGAGCTGTGCACAGACAGCACCTGCAGCTCACTGATCTGCTTTACGGAGGTGATAACTAAGAGGAAGGCTGTCTTCATAGACAGATACTTCAGCTCAATGGAATTTAAGGGCTCAAACGGGCCTTCGTGAGAGCCTCTAGCACAATATTAAGGCTCCATTCGGGGAGAACAGTCCTCCTAGGAGGGCGTAATCACTGTGCACCTTTAAGGAAATGGGTAGTCAAAAATGCACACCCGGAGACATAGAATCTACAGGGGCATGGCAAGCAGAGATAGCCTCTGAATACACCTGCAAGGTGGAAGGTGACCGTCCAGCACCAAGCAGTTCCTGCAGGAACTGCAATATGACTGGCCTAGGGCAAGTGATGGGGTCAAGGTTTCTAGCCAGACACCAAGCTTGGAAATATTTCCACTTATAGGTATACAAAAAACCTAGTGGAGTCTGCCCTAGCGCTATGCATGGTACCCACAACTGGGTCCGATAGCCCTAGTTCTAGCCAGCAGTCCCTTACAGGGGCCAGACCCATATCTGGAACCTGCGTGGCTCCGGGTGCCAAAGAGAGCCTTCTGCCTGACTGAGGAGATCCAACGAAGTGGAATCTCCCAGGGCTGGCTATGCAACAGCTGGCACAGGGTCGAAAACCACATTCTCTTGGCCACCTGGAGAACTGATGCTTCTCTAACCCGACTTTTCGTAGAAAAGCCAGGAGCAGCGGTATAGGCGGGAAAGCGTACAAAAAAACGCTTTGGACCACTCGTGGGCTGCTCTCAGTTCCCACGCATTATATCCAGCGATCCGACCAGGGTCCGCGAACTCCTCCACCTGCCCAGACCGGCCCCCAACAGAGTTGGGTGTGTCTGTCATCACCAATTGATAGTTTTGTATCACTCCTATGTTTGATCCTTTGCTTAAAAGAGAGGTTTGCTTCCACCAGCATAGGGCTTCCCAGCCTAGGCGAGACACGGTCAGCTGACAGTGTCTGTAATGCTTGGGGTGCAGCCTAAGGCACTGAGCCACACTTGGATCGGGCGCTTGTGGAGTAACCCTAGATGGGTGAGTGATGAAGCCGAGGCCATCAGACCCAATAGTTTTTAACACAACACCAATTATGCTGTGAACCCTTGCTGAACAGGGCGAGACAGTTGCAAATGGCAGCCACTCTGTCGTCCGACAGGCAGGCTTGCACTGTGTGGGCCACTGCTCCTTCCTGCGACTGGGCAGATCAACCAGTCGTTCAGCTGCTTCATCACCCTGATCACTTGCAGCCGCAAGGGAGCTAGGATGGCATCCATGCACTTTGAAATATGCGGGGGCTAAGGAGAGGTTGAACCACAGCACAGAAAACTCAGGACACTCCCCTGTAAGGTGAAGCGGAGATACTTCCTGTGCACTAGACGAATAGCAACGTGGAATCCACGTTCTTTCAGTCCAGTGTGATAAACCATTCGCCCGGCCAGACAGCCTGCCGAGTACGGCAGATGCCAGCGCGTAACATCCGGGGCAACCACCGGTGCAGGCGGGGTCAGCTCCAGGGCCACAGCAAGGGCTTGAGCCTGCTGTCTGGCCAGGACCAGCGCAGCGTACAGCTCAGCCGGGGTCCCGGTGGAAATAACGCTGTATATTTTTTTTCAAACTGCAAGGCAGTCAAGAACCGTAAATACACACCCTCCACGCAAGCTGTGCGGGTAAAAATAATAGTTTCCACGGCAACGCGGGTAACTGATTTTGTTTTGTTTTTTTTTAAACAAGCCGGCGTAAGCATCTCGACAGCGAGTCTCAGCATAGCTGGATCCCGATGGAGGAATTGCGCTTGTATCGTTTTTATTATTTTTAAAAACACAAGGCAGTGAAATAAAAACACACATTCACGCCCACAACAGCAAGCTGTGAGGGTAATAACGCAGACACCACGGCAACTTGGGTGAACTGAATATTTTAAGCGCACCGAGAGGGTGGGCTGAGGCAGTCCAGCAGAGTCAATTCCACAGCGGGGCACGGCAGAGCCGGAGCCCGGTGGGGGAACACGTGTCTCTTTTTCTTTTAAACTGCAACATTATTATTATTTTATTCCTTAGTAGACGCCCTTATCCAGGGCGACTTAACAGCAGAGGAAAGCAGAAAACAGCGATCGCTGTAAGGCTTTCAGCAGACTGCAATCGCAAAGCGATGTAGGCTGTTAAGCAGAAAAAGAGTGAACACAGCGTAGTAACTGGACAGGGGTGTCTAGCCTGGACTACGTGCAGTCACACGACCGGAGCAGCGTGTAGCTTACCGCGGAGTGAAGCACCTTGCACCTTCTACAGGCAGAAGGCAACGAGGCACCTCGTGCATCGAGCACCCGAGGCGCTATGCGCCCTGATGTACTAAGCACTTGCCTACTAAGCACCATACGTCCTGTGGGTATGATGTGTCGCAGGCCGTACAGGGAAGGACCTCGATATGGTGCTGACTCTGCATTAGCACTGAGGCACTGCTTGCACTACGTTGAACACTGGTAAGTGTTAACGTAGTGTGTCCACTCACTAGCGTTACAGCAAGGTATGCTGAGCCCCGTGCGCACCGAGTATCCTGATTTCACAGATACTGTGCAGCACCGTGAGCTATGTGCCAGGTTGAGCAGTGCTTACGCAATAACCCGTGCGTCCCAAGCGCACTGTGTACTGCATTCGAGATGCTAGGCAGAGAGTCCTGAGACAGGACGTCTGGCTTGTGCATAGCACTAAGCACTGCTTTCACTGCGTTTGACCCACAGGTACTAACACAGTGTAATTTCGCTATGGCTACAAGTAAGGCTATTAACACCACTTACCCAGCGCCGGGTACCGTGGGCAGAAGTGCACCGTGTACTACGCAGCATATGGGCACTAGTGTACAACCAACTACGCCTGCACCGTGTAAAATGTACACTGCTTGCAGCGCTTGAGCTGAGCTCAGTGCGTACTGCTATTACCGTGCAGCACCACAGGCTATGCGCTAGTAGAGCAGTACTTACACAGCGAGCGCAACGTGCACCGCACTGCTTGCCACGAGCGTTCCAAACGCCTTGCACAACGGGTACAGTACACTGCGTGAACTGCGTATCGTGCGCACTGTGCGTAACTGCACTTTAGATCAAGCGCAACGTCGAACGTTCTAGACGCCTCGTGCAGCTGGAGCGTAAACTGCATACCCTGCGCTCTGTGTGTAACTTTTTGGAAGGAGCAACGAGCACAGGCACGTTATATGCGCTGTGAATATCGTTCTACGTACACTGCGTACTGGGAACCAAGTACCGTGTGCGTTATGCTCCTACGCTGGCGTCGGATAATACGCAGCCTGTGCCAAGAGAAATCGGGCTATGCGTGCGCCGCGGTACCGCAGCACCGGAGAGGACGCTACGCAAAGTGCGTACCCAGACCGCGTGGTCAACGCGAAGCGTGTACCAGGGGGGGACAGAGGTCGAAGCCGCGGTGGGTGAAGTTTATGTCAAGCAAAAATTACAGTTTATAAGAAGGAAGGAAAGAGAGAGAGAGAGAGAGAGAGAGAGAGAGAGAGAGAGAGAGAGAGAGAGAGAGAGAGAGAGAGAGAGAGCACACCGAACGCACATGAACCGACTCACCGCAGCGGTCAGGTTCGGCCGGCGACTCCACTCAGACGGGGATACGGTAGTACCTAGCCCCGAGGAAGGGAGCGCGGCTGGGTCACTCGACAGCGGGGATATGGCAGGCCTAGCCCCGAGGAGGATACTTGTGTAACTCTCTTTAGGAAAAGACTCACTCGCGGGTGGCTGCACACAGCCGCTCACATACGACAGACAGTAAAAAGAGAGCGGCCCACCAAGGGGGCCGTTGAAAGAAAGAAAGATGAAAGACTCTGTCTTTTTCAAGAGTCGTTGATTCCAGGAAAGCGGCAAGCCAGCTTTCAGCACGAATGCTAGGAACTACAACTAACCCAAATGGACTCGAGGGCTCTTTCTATCAACACGCTCAGTTCTAGACACAGTCTAGACACACGTCATCACAGGAAGGGGCCTTCGGCAGCTCTGATATAGAGAGCTCAGTATTATCTACCTCAAGGGCAGGGAATATCCCATACTTAATGTTGGTGGTCGTCTTCGACTTGAAAGGGAAGTGGAATTTCAACTCCCCTTTTACCCTTTGTGCAATCCATAAAATTAATAAACTGTTCAAGCGAATACAGTTTTTTTATGGGCTGACTGACCGGGGTGTCGGAGAGCATCGAGGTGTCAGAGAGCTCTCCCTCCTCATCCTCGTCTTCTCCCGCGAACGCCTCCCATTCCTCGGCCGAATCCTCCTCTGTGGCTCCCGACTCATCTTCCTCCGGCTGTGAGGACTCTGCTGAGGGCAGGGCTATGGCGTCACTGGATGCTAGTCCAACGCTGCCGCTAGCCTCCTTCCCTGTGCGGGGAAGCTCCGCAGCCACGGCCTGATCACCTCCGTCGCCGCCGCTCTCCCCCAGCCCCGACTCTCCGACAGCGGCAGCGCTGGGCTGAGACCCCGCATCTCCACCAACCAGCGAGCCATGGCTCGGCTCCCCAGGAGCAGCAGGATGAGCGAACACCCTCAGCCTGACCAGCCCCCTGCCTTTCAGCGCTGCCCTCCGCCGCAGCCGCTGATCTGAGCTTAGGGCAGGCTTGCTTCATATGCCCTTCCTCGCCACAATGAAAACATTTCATTGTGTCCGAGGTTGCAAAAATAACACACTCTTTCCCCTCTATAATAAATCTCCAGGCTACATTAAGATCCTGCCCCGGGTTATGCGGCAATACAAACACTTGTCTATGAAAAGACAACACATGTTTCACCTCGGGGTTCTTACAGCCGAGCGGAATCATTCTAATAGGGGACATGATTTTACTGTATCTTGCCAATTCTCTTTCAATCTCTACATTTGGAATAAAAGGGAGGACATTTGATAAAACCACTTTCCTCAGAGAAATTGAAAGAGGTAAAGCAGAAAGAAAAGCACTATTGACAGAAAATCCTTCCTCCACAATCTTATTTACGAGAGTTTCTTGACTTAAAAACACAACAATGGCCTTCTTCATACGTGAAGCAGATTTAATGTTGTTAAAACCAATTGTCTTACCGACCGATAACAGAACGTCCTCCACGGAAACTTCATTGTCGGGCACACACCTGAACCCATGTCTCCGTGTCAGTCCCTCTATACCGCCAGAGTGTGAGCCCATCTTGGGCTACACAAACTAACTTAGCCTCCCAAATGGCAAGGCCAATAGATAGATAAATAAATAAATAACAATACAATTTGAAATAGAAAGGCTATAAATAAATAAAGCTTTTTTGAAGAAACTTATAAAATTCCTTTTAAATTAACCGTGTAAAAATAGTAAAACCAAGACTCTAAAAACGGACCTGCACTATTCAAACACACCGCTCTCAGCTCGAGAGAGAGAGAGAGAATTGAATTTTAAAATCCCTTTATTGAACAACACAAAAGAAAAACAATAAGACAGAGAGAGCACTTGATCTTTTAGTCCTTGTGCTCCCAGATTGTGGAATGCACAGCCACCTCATCCCAGAAGAGCTACATCAGTTGAAAGGTGCTATATCAATGAAGTTTAGATTATTTTTGATTGAACACAGTAGCTATGGAATTATGGGTAATCAATATATGCAAATTTCAGCAAAAACAAGGACCAAACAAATTGCCTGAAAGTGGCCAAAAGGCTTCTGACAATCACAATATATATATATATATATATATATATATATATATATATATATATATATATATATATATATATATGAAATGGAGCAGTACTGTCTCTTATAAGGACCGTGTTATTCACAGCAGTGTGAAATGGAGCGGTATTGTCTCTATAGGAGTGTGTATTTACTGCAGTGTGAAATGGAGCAGTACTGTCTCTTATAAGGAGTGTGTTATTCACAGCAGTGTGAAATGGAGCGGTACTGTCTCTTATAAGGAGCGTGTTATTCACAGCAGTGTGAAATGGAGCAGTACTGTCTCTTATAAGGAGTGTGTTATTCACAGCAGTGTGAAATGGAGCAGTACTGTCTCTATAGGAGTGTGTTATTCACAGCAGTGTGAAATGGAGCGGTACTGTCTCTTATAAGGAGTGTGTATTTACAGCAGTGTGAAATGGAGCAGTACTGTCTCTTATAAGGAGTGTGTTATTCACAGCAGTGTGAAATGGAGCGGTACTGTCTCTTATAAGGAGCGTGTTATTTACAGCAGTGTGAAATGGAGCGGTACTGTCTCTATAGGAGTGTGTTATTCACAGCAGTGTGAAATGGAGTGGTACTGTCTCTATAGGAGTGTGTTATTCACAGCAGTGTGAAATGGAGCAGTACTGTCTCTTATAAGGAGTGTGTTATTCACAGCAGTGTGAAATGGAACAGTACTGTCTCTTATAAGGAGTGTGTTATTCACAGCAGTGTGAAATGGAGCAGTACTGTCTCTTATAAGGAGTGTGTTATTCACAGCAGTGTGAAATGGAACAGTACTGTCTCTATAGGAGTGTGTTATTCACAGCAGTGTGAAATGGAGCGGTACTGTCTCTTATAAGGAGCGAGATATTCACAGCAGTGTGAAATGGAGCAGTACTGTTTCTATAGGAGTGTGTTATTCACAGCAGTGTGAAATGGAGCGGTACTGTCTCTTATAAGGAGCGTGTTATTCACAACAGTGTGAAATGGAGTGGTACTGTCTCTTATAAGGAGTGTGTTATTCACAGCAGTGTGAAATGGACGCGTACTGTCTCTTATAAGGAGTGAGTTATTCACAGCAGTGTGAAATGGAGCAGTACTTTCTCTATAGGAGCCTGTTAATCACAGCAGTGTGAAATAGAGCGGTACTGTCTCTATAGGAGCGTGTTATTCACAGCAGTGTGAAATGGAGCAGTACTGTCTCTTATAAGGAGTGTGTTATTCACAGCAGTGTGAAATGGAGCAGTACTGTCTCTTATAAGGAGCGTGTTATTCACAGCAGTGTGAAATGGAGCAGTACTGTCTCTTATAAGGAGTGTGTTATTCACAGCAGTGTGAAATGGAGCAGTACTGTCTCTATAGGAGTGTGTTATTCACAGCAGTGTGAAATGGAGCGGTACTGTCTCTTATAAGGAGTGTGTATTTACAGCAGTGTGAAATGGAGCAGTACTGTCTCTTATAAGGAGTGTGTTATTCACAGCAGTGTGAAATGGAGCGGTACTGTCTCTTATAAGGAGCGTGTTATTTACAGCAGTGTGAAATGGAGCGGTACTGTCTCTATAGGAGTGTGTTATTCACAGCAGTGTGAAATGGAGTGGTACTGTCTCTATAGGAGTGTGTTATTCACAGCAGTGTGAAATGGAGCAGTACTGTCTCTTATAAGGAGTGTGTTATTCACAGCAGTGTGAAATGGAACAGTACTGTCTCTTATAAGGAGTGTGTTATTCACAGCAGTGTGAAATTGAGCAGTACTGTCTCTTATAAGGAGTGTGTTATTCACAGCAGTGTGAAATGGAACAGTACTGTCTCTATAGGAGTGTGTTATTCACAGCAGTGTGAAATGGAGCGGTACTGTCTCTTATAAGGAGCGAGTTATTCACAGCAGTGTGAAATGGAGCAGTACTGTTTCTATAGGAGTGTGTTATTCACAGCAGTGTGAAATGGAGCGGTACTGTCTCTATAGGAGTGTGTTATTCACAGCAGTGTGAAATGGAGCGATACTGTCTCTTATAAGGAGTGTGTTAATCACAGCAGTGTGAAATAGAGCGGTACTGTCTCTATATGAGCGTGTTATTCACAGCAGTGTGAAATGGAGCAGTACTGTCTCTTATAAGGAGTGTGTTATTCACAGCAGTGTGAAATGGAGTGGTACTGTCTCTTATAAGGAGTGTGTTATTCATAGCAGTGTGAAATGGACGCGTACTGTCTCTTATAAGGAGTGAGTTATTCACAGCCGTGTGAAATGGAGCGGTACTGTCTCTTATAAGGAGTGTGTTATTCACAGCAGTGTGAAATGGAGCAGTACTGTCTCTTATAAGGAGCGTGTTATTCACAGCCGTGTGAAATGGAGCGGTACTGTCTCTTATAAGGAGTGTGTTATTCACAGCAGTGTGAAATGGAGCAGTACTGTCTCTATAGGAGTGTGTTATTCACAGCAGTGTGAAATGGAGCAGTACTGTCTCTATAGGAGTGTGTTATTCACAGCAGTGTGAAATGGAGCGGTACTGTCTCTTATAAGGAGTGTGTTATTCACAGCAGTGTGAAATGGAGCAGTACTGTCTCTTATAAGGAGTGTGTTATTCACAGCAGTGTGAAATGGAGCGGTACTGTCTCTATTGGAGTGTGTTATTCACAGCAGTGTGAAATGGAGCGATACTGTCTCTTATAAGGAGTGTGTTATTCACAGCAGTGTGAAATGGAGCAGTACTGTCTCTTATAAGGAGTGTGTTATTCACAGCAGTGTGAAATGGAGTGGTACTGTCTCTTATAAGGAGTGTGTTATTCATAGCAGTGTGAAATGGACGCGTACTGTCTCTTATAAGGAGTGAGTTATTCACAGCCGTGTGAAATGGAGCGGTACTGTCTCTTATAAGGAGTGTGTTATTCACAGCAGTGTGAAATGGAGCAGTACTGTCTCTTATAAGGAGCGTGTTATTCACAGCCGTGTGAAATGGAGCGGTACTGTCTCTTATAAGGAGTGTGTTATTCACAGCAGTGTGAAATGGAGCAGTACTGTCTCTATAGGAGTGTGTTATTCACAGCAGTGTGAAATGGAGCAGTACTGTCTCTATAGGAGTGTGTTATTCACAGCAGTGTGAAATGGAGCGGTACTGTCTCTTATAAGGAGTGTGTTATTCACAGCAGTGTGAAATGGAGCAGTACTGTCTCTTATAAGGAGTGTGTTATTCACAGCAGTGTGAAATGGAGCGGTACTGTCTCTATTGGAGTGTGTTATTCACAGCAGTGTGAAATGGAGCGATACTGTCTCTTATAAGGAGTGTGTTATTCACAGCAGTGTGAAATGGAGCAGTACTGTCTCTTATAAGGAGTGTGTTATTCACAGCAGTGTGAAATGGAGCAGTACTGTCTCTTATAAGGAGTGTGTTATTCACAGCAGTGTGAAATGGACGCGTACTGTCTCATATAAGGAGTGAGTTATTCACAGCAGTGTGAAATGGAGCAGTACTGTCTCTATAGGAGCCTGTTAATCACAGCAGTGTGAAATAGAGCGGTACTGTCTTTTATAAGGAGTGTGTTATTCACAGCAGTGTGAAATGGAGCAGTACTGTCTCTTATAAGGAGCGTGTTATTCACAGCAGTGTGAAATGGAGCGGTACTGTCTCTATAGGAGTGTGTTATTCACAGCAGTGTGAAATGGAGCAGTACTGTCTCTATAGGAGCCTGTTAATCACAGCAGTGTGAAATAGAGCGGTACTGTCTATATAGGAGTGTGTTATTCACAGCAGTGTGAAATGGAGCGGTACTGTCTCTATAGGAGTGTGTTATTCACAGCAGTGTGAAATGGAGCGGTACTGTCTCTATAGGAGTGTGTTATTCACAGCAGTGTGAAATGGAGCGGTACTGTCTCTATAGGAGTGTGTTATTCACAGCAGTGTGGAATGGAGTGGTACTGTCTCTTATAAGGAGTGAGTTATTCACAGCCGTGTGAAATGGAGCGGTACTGTCTCTTATAAGGAGTGTGTTATTCACAGCAGTGTGAAATGGAGCGGTACTGTCTCTATAGGAGTGTGTTATTCACAGCAGTGTGAAATGGAGCGGTACTGTCTCTATAGGAGCGTGTTATTCACAGCAGTGTGTTGTGGAGTGGTACTGTCTCTATAGGAGTGTGTTATTCACAGCAGTGTGAAATGGAGCGGTACTGTCTCTATAGGAGCGTGTTATTCACAGCAGTGTGAAATGGAGCGGTACTGTCTCTATAGGAGTGTGTTATTCACAGCAGTGTGAAATGGAGCAGTACTGTCTCTTATAAGGAGTGTGTTATTCACAGCAGTGTGAAATGGAGCAGTACTGTCTCTTATAAGGAGTGTGTTATTCACAGCAGTGTGAAATGGAGCGGTACTGTCTCTATTGGAGTGTGTTATTCACAGCAGTGTGAAATGGAGTGATACTGTCTCTTATAAGGAGTGTGTTATTCACAGCAGTGTGAAATGGAGCAGTACTGTCTCTTATAAGGAGTGTGTTATTCACAGCAGTGTGAAATGGAGCAGTACTGTCTCTTATAAGGAGTGTGTTATTCACAGCAGTGTGAAATGGAGCAGTACTGTCTCTTATAAGGAGCGTGTTATTCACAGCAGTGTGAAATGGAGCGGTAATGTCTCTTATAAGGAGTGTGTTATTCACAGCAGTGTGAAATGGAGCGGTACTGTCTCTATAGGAGTGTGTTATTCACAGCAGTGTGAAATGGAGCGATACTGTCTCTTATAAGGAGTGTGTTATTCACAGCAGTGTGAAATGGAGCAGTACTGTCTCTTATAAGGAGTGTGTTATTCACAGCAGTGTGAAATGGAGCGGTACTGTCTCTTATAAGGAGTGTGTTATTCACAGCAGTGTGAAATGGAGCAGTACCGTCTCTATAGGAGTGTGTTATTCACAGCAGTGTGAAATGGAGCAGTACTGTCTCTATAGGAGTGTGTTATTCACAGCAGTGTGAAATGGAGCGGTACTGTCTCTTATAAGGAGTGTGTTATTCACAGCAGTGTGAAATGGAGCAGTACTGTCTCTTATAAGGAGTGTGTTATTCACAGCAGTGTGAAATGGAGCGGTACTGTCTCTATTGGAGTGTGTTATTCACAGCAGTGTGAAATGGAGCGATACTGTCTCTTATAAGGAGTGTGTTATTCACAGCAGTGTGAAATGGAGCAGTACTGTCTCTTATAAGGAGTGTGTTATTCACAGCAGTGTGAAATGGAGTGGTACTGTCTCTTATAAGGAGTGTGTTATTCATAGCAGTGTGAAATGGACGCGTACTGTCTCTTATAAGGAGTGAGTTATTCACAGCCGTGTGAAATGGAGCGGTACTGTCTCTTATAAGGAGTGTGTTATTCACAGCAGTGTGAAATGGAGCAGTACTGTCTCTTATAAGGAGCGTGTTATTCACAGCCGTGTGAAATGGAGCGGTACTGTCTCTTATAAGGAGTGTGTTATTCACAGCAGTGTGAAATGGAGCAGTACTGTCTCTATAGGAGTGTGTTATTCACAGCAGTGTGAAATGGAGCAGTACTGTCTCTATAGGAGTGTGTTATTCACAGCAGTGTGAAATGGAGCGGTACTGTCTCTTATAAGGAGTGTGTTATTCACAGCAGTGTGAAATGGAGCAGTACTGTCTCTTATAAGGAGTGTGTTATTCACAGCAGTGTGAAATGGAGCGGTACTGTCTCTATTGGAGTGTGTTATTCACAGCAGTGTGAAATGGAGCGATACTGTCTCTTATAAGGAGTGTGTTATTCACAGCAGTGTGAAATGGAGCAGTACTGTCTCTTATAAGGAGTGTGTTATTCACAGCAGTGTGAAATGGAGCAGTACTGTCTCTTATAAGGAGTGTGTTATTCACAGCAGTGTGAAATGGACGCGTACTGTCTCATATAAGGAGTGAGTTATTCACAGCAGTGTGAAATGGAGCAGTACTGTCTCTATAGGAGCCTGTTAATCACAGCAGTGTGAAATAGAGCGGTACTGTCTTTTATAAGGAGTGTGTTATTCACAGCAGTGTGAAATGGAGCAGTACTGTCTCTTATAAGGAGCGTGTTATTCACAGCAGTGTGAAATGGAGCGGTACTGTCTCTATAGGAGTGTGTTATTCACAGCAGTGTGAAATGGAGCAGTACTGTCTCTATAGGAGCCTGTTAATCACAGCAGTGTGAAATAGAGCGGTACTGTCTATATAGGAGTGTGTTATTCACAGCAGTGTGAAATGGAGCGGTACTGTCTCTATAGGAGTGTGTTATTCACAGCAGTGTGAAATGGAGCGGTACTGTCTCTATAGGAGTGTGTTATTCACAGCAGTGTGAAATGGAGCGGTACTGTCTCTATAGGAGTGTGTTATTCACAGCAGTGTGGAATGGAGTGGTACTGTCTCTTATAAGGAGTGAGTTATTCACAGCCGTGTGAAATGGAGCGGTACTGTCTCTTATAAGGAGTGTGTTATTCACAGCAGTGTGAAATGGAGCGGTACTGTCTCTATAGGAGTGTGTTATTCACAGCAGTGTGAAATGGAGCGGTACTGTCTCTATAGGAGCGTGTTATTCACAGCAGTGTGTTGTGGAGTGGTACTGTCTCTATAGGAGTGTGTTATTCACAGCAGTGTGAAATGGAGCGGTACTGTCTCTATAGGAGCGTGTTATTCACAGCAGTGTGAAATGGAGCGGTACTGTCTCTATAGGAGTGTGTTATTCACAGCAGTGTGAAATGGAGCAGTACTGTCTCTTATAAGGAGTGTGTTATTCACAGCAGTGTGAAATGGAGCAGTACTGTCTCTTATAAGGAGTGTGTTATTCACAGCAGTGTGAAATGGAGCGGTACTGTCTCTATTGGAGTGTGTTATTCACAGCAGTGTGAAATGGAGTGATACTGTCTCTTATAAGGAGTGTGTTATTCACAGCAGTGTGAAATGGAGCAGTACTGTCTCTTATAAGGAGTGTGTTATTCACAGCAGTGTGAAATGGAGCAGTACTGTCTCTTATAAGGAGTGTGTTATTCACAGCAGTGTGAAATGGAGCAGTACTGTCTCTTATAAGGAGCGTGTTATTCACAGCAGTGTGAAATGGAGCGGTAATGTCTCTTATAAGGAGTGTGTTATTCACAGCAGTGTGAAATGGAGCGGTACTGTCTCTATAGGAGTGTGTTATTCACAGCAGTGTGAAATGGAGCGATACTGTCTCTTATAAGGAGTGTGTTATTCACAGCAGTGTGAAATGGAGCAGTACTGTCTCTTATAAGGAGTGTGTTATTCACAGCAGTGTGAAATGGAGCAGTACTGTCTCTTATAAGGAGTGTGTTATTCACAGCAGTGTGAAATGGAGCAGTACTGTCTCTTATAAGGAGCGTGTTATTCACAGCAGTGTGAAATGGAGCGGTAATGTCTCTTATAAGGAGTGTGTTATTCACAGCAGTGTGAAATGGAGCGGTACTGTCTCTATAGGAGTGTGTTATTCACAGCAGTGTGAAATGGAGCGGTACTGTCTCTATAGGAGTGTGTTATTCACAGCAGTGTGAAATGGAGCGATACTGTCTCTTATAAGGAGTGTGTTATTCACAGCAGTGTGAAATGGAGCAGTACTGTCTCTATAGGAGTGTGTTATTCACAGCAGTGTGAAATGGAGCAGTACTGTCTCTTATAAGGAGCGTGTTATTCACAGCAGTGTGAAATGGAGCAGTACTGTCTCTTATAAGGAGCGTGTTATTCACAGCAGTGTGAAATGGAGCGGTACTGTCTCTTATAAGGAGTGAGTTATTCACAGCAGTGTGAAATGGAGCAGTACTGTTTCTATAGGAGTGTGTTATTCACAGCAGTGTGAAATGGAGCGGTACTGTCTCTTATAAGGAGCGTGTTATTCACAGCAGTGTGAAATGGAGTGGTACTGTCTCTTATAAGGAGTGTGTTATTCACAGCAGTGTGAAATGGACGCGTACTGTCTCTTATAAGGAGTGAGTTATTCACAGCAGTGTGAAATGGAGCAGTACTGTCTCTATAGGAGCCTGTTAATCACAGCAGTGTGAAATAGAGCGGTACTGTCTCTATATGAGCGTGTTATTCACAGCAGTGTGAAATGGAGCAGTACTGTCTCTTATAAGGAGTGTGTTATTCACAGCAGTGTGAAATGGAGCGGTACTGTCTCTTATAAGGAGTGTGTTATTCACAGCAGTGTGAAATGGAGCGGTACTGTTTCTATAGGAGTGTGTTATTCACAGCAGTGTGAAATGGAGCGGTACTGTCTCTATAGGAGTGTGTTATTCACAGCAGTGTGAAATGGAGTGGTACTGTCTCTTATAAGGAGTGTGTTATTCACAGCAGTGTGAAATGGACGCGTACTGTCTCATATAAGGAGTGAGTTATTCACAGCAGTGTGAAATGGAGCAGTACTGTCTCTATAGGAGCCTGTTAATCACAGCAGTGTGAAATAGAGCGGTACTGTCTCTATAGGAGTGTGTTATTCACAGCAGTGTGAAATGGAGCAGTACTGTCTCTTATAAGGAGCGTGTTATTCACAGCAGTGTGAAATGGAGCGGTACTGTCTCTTATAAGGAGTGTGTTATTCACAGCAGTGTGAAATGGAGCGGTACTGTCTCAATAGGAGTGTGTTATTCACAGCAGTGTGAAATGGAGCGGTACTGTCTCTATAGGAGTGTGTTATTCACAGCAGTGTGAAATGGAGCGATACTGTCTCTTATAAGGTGTGTGTTATTCACAGCAGTGTGAAATGGAGCAGTACTGTCTCTTATAAGGAGTGTGTTATTCACAGCAGTGTGAAATGGAGCAGTACTGTCTCTTATAAGGAGTGTGTTATTCACAGCAGTGTGAAATGGAGCAGTACTGTCTCTATAGGAGTGTGTTATTCACAGCAGTGTGAAATGGAGCAGTACTGTCTCTTATAAGGAGTGTGTTATTCACAGCAGTGTGAAATGGAGTGATACTGTCTCTTATAAGGAGTGTGTTATTCACAGCAGTGTGAAATGGAGCAGTACTGTCTCTTATAAGGAGTGTGTTATTCACAGCAGTGTGAAATGGAGCAGTACTGTCTCTTATAAGGAGTGTGTTATTCACAGCAGTGTGAAATGGAGCAGTACTGTCTCTTATAAGGAGCGTGTTATTCACAGCAGTGTGAAATGGAGCGGTAATGTCTCTTATAAGGAGTGTGTTATTCACAGCAGTGTGAAATGGAGCGGTACTGTCTCTATAGGAGTGTGTTATTCACAGCAGTGTGAAATGGAGCGATACTGTCTCTTATAAGGAGTGTGTTATTCACAGCAGTGTGAAATGGAGCAGTACTGTCTTTTATAAGGAGTGTGTTATTCACAGCAGTGTGAAATGGAGCAGTACTGTCTCTTATAAGGAGTGTGTTATTCACAGCAGTGTGAAATGGAGCAGTACTGTCTCTTATAAGGAGCGTGTTATTCACAGCAGTGTGAAATGGAGCGGTAATGTCTCTTATAAGGAGTGTGTTATTCACAGCAGTGTGAAATGGAGCGGTACTGTCTCTATAGGAGTGTGTTATTCACAGCAGTGTGAAATGGAGCGGTACTGTCTCTATAGGAGTGTGTTATTCACAGCAGTGTGAAATGGAGCGATACTGTCTCTTATAAGGAGTGTGTTATTCACAGCAGTGTGAAATGGAGCAGTACTGTCTCTTATAAGGAGTGTGTTATTCACAGCAGTGTGAAATGGAGCGGTACTGTCTCTTATAAGGAGTGTGTTATTCACAGCAGTGTGAAATGGAGCAGTACTGTCTCTATAGGAGTGTGTTATTCACAGCAGTGTGAAATGGAGCAGTACTGTCTCTATAGGAGTGTGTTATTCACAGCAGTGTGAAATGGAGCGGTACTGTCTCTTATAAGGAGTGTGTTATTCACAGCAGTGTGAAATGGAGCAGTACTGTCTCTTATAAGGAGTGTGTTATTCACAGCAGTGTGAAATGGAGCGGTACTGTCTCTATTGGAGTGTGTTATTCACAGCAGTGTGAAATGGAGCGATACTGTCTCTTATAAGGAGTGTGTTATTCACAGCAGTGTGAAATGGAGCAGTACTGTCTCTTATAAGGAGTGTGTTATTCACAGCAGTGTGAAATGGAGTGGTACTGTCTCTTATAAGGAGTGTGTTATTCATAGCAGTGTGAAATGGACGCGTACTGTCTCTTATAAGGAGTGAGTTATTCACAGCCGTGTGAAATGGAGCGGTACTGTCTCTTATAAGGAGTGTGTTATTCACAGCAGTGTGAAATGGAGCAGTACTGTCTCTTATAAGGAGCGTGTTATTCACAGCCGTGTGAAATGGAGCGGTACTGTCTCTTATAAGGAGTGTGTTATTCACAGCAGTGTGAAATGGAGCAGTACTGTCTCTATAGGAGTGTGTTATTCACAGCAGTGTGAAATGGAGCAGTACTGTCTCTTATAAGGAGTGTGTTATTCACAGCAGTGTGAAATGGAGCAGTACTGTCTCTTATAAGGAGCGTGTTATTCACAGCAGTGTGAAATGGAGCGGTAATGTCTCTTATAAGGAGTGTGTTATTCACAGCAGTGTGAAATGGAGCGGTACTGTCTCTATAGGAGTGTGTTATTCACAGCAGTGTGAAATGGAGCGATACTGTCTCTTATAAGGAGTGTGTTATTCACAGCAGTGTGAAATGGAGCAGTACTGTCTTTTATAAGGAGTGTGTTATTCACAGCAGTGTGAAATGGAGCAGTACTGTCTCTTATAAGGAGTGTGTTATTCACAGCAGTGTGAAATGGAGCAGTACTGTCTCTTATAAGGAGCGTGTTATTCACAGCAGTGTGAAATGGAGCGGTAATGTCTCTTATAAGGAGTGTGTTATTCACAGCAGTGTGAAATGGAGCGGTACTGTCTCTATAGGAGTGTGTTATTCACAGCAGTGTGAAATGGAGCGGTACTGTCTCTATAGGAGTGTGTTATTCACAGCAGTGTGAAATGGAGCGATACTGTCTCTTATAAGGAGTGTGTTATTCACAGCAGTGTGAAATGGAGCAGTACTGTCTCTTATAAGGAGTGTGTTATTCACAGCAGTGTGAAATGGAGCGGTACTGTCTCTTATAAGGAGTGTGTTATTCACAGCAGTGTGAAATGGAGCAGTACTGTCTCTATAGGAGTGTGTTATTCACAGCAGTGTGAAATGGAGCAGTACTGTCTCTATAGGAGTGTGTTATTCACAGCAGTGTGAAATGGAGCGGTACTGTCTCTTATAAGGAGTGTGTTATTCACAGCAGTGTGAAATGGAGCAGTACTGTCTCTTATAAGGAGTGTGTTATTCACAGCAGTGTGAAATGGAGCGGTACTGTCTCTATTGGAGTGTGTTATTCACAGCAGTGTGAAATGGAGCGATACTGTCTCTTATAAGGAGTGTGTTATTCACAGCAGTGTGAAATGGAGCAGTACTGTCTCTTATAAGGAGTGTGTTATTCACAGCAGTGTGAAATGGAGTGGTACTGTCTCTTATAAGGAGTGTGTTATTCATAGCAGTGTGAAATGGACGCGTACTGTCTCTTATAAGGAGTGAGTTATTCACAGCCGTGTGAAATGGAGCGGTACTGTCTCTTATAAGGAGTGTGTTATTCACAGCAGTGTGAAATGGAGCAGTACTGTCTCTTATAAGGAGCGTGTTATTCACAGCCGTGTGAAATGGAGCGGTACTGTCTCTTATAAGGAGTGTGTTATTCACAGCAGTGTGAAATGGAGCAGTACTGTCTCTATAGGAGTGTGTTATTCACAGCAGTGTGAAATGGAGCAGTACTGTCTCTATAGGAGTGTGTTATTCACAGCAGTGTGAAATGGAGCGGTACTGTCTCTTATAAGGAGTGTGTTATTCACAGCAGTGTGAAATGGAGCAGTACTGTCTCTTATAAGGAGTGTGTTATTCACAGCAGTGTGAAATGGAGCGGTACTGTCTCTATTGGAGTGTGTTATTCACAGCAGTGTGAAATGGAGCGATACTGTCTCTTATAAGGAGTGTGTTATTCACAGCAGTGTGAAATGGAGCAGTACTGTCTCTTATAAGGAGTGTGTTATTCACAGCAGTGTGAAATGGAGCAGTACTGTCTCTTATAAGGAGTGTGTTATTCACAGCAGTGTGAAATGGACGCGTACTGTCTCATATAAGGAGTGAGTTATTCACAGCAGTGTGAAATGGAGCAGTACTGTCTCTATAGGAGCCTGTTAATCACAGCAGTGTGAAATAGAGCGGTACTGTCTTTTATAAGGAGTGTGTTATTCACAGCAGTGTGAAATGGAGCAGTACTGTCTCTTATAAGGAGCGTGTTATTCACAGCAGTGTGAAATGGAGCGGTACTGTCTCTATAGGAGTGTGTTATTCACAGCAGTGTGAAATGGAGCAGTACTGTCTCTATAGGAGTGTGTTATTCACAGCAGTGTGAAATGGAGCGGTACTGTCTCTATAGGAGTGTGTTATTCACAGCAGTGTGAAATGGAGCAGTACTGTCTATATAGGAGTGTGTTATTCACAGCAGTGTGAAATGGAGCGGTACTGTCTCTATAGGAGTGTGTTATTCACAGCAGTGTGAAATGGAGCGGTACTGTCTCTATAGGAGTGTGTTATTCACAGCAGTGTGAAATGGAGCGGTACTGTCTCTATAGGAGTGTGTTATTCACAGCAGTGTGGAATGGAGTGGTACTGTCTCTTATAAGGAGTGAGTTATTCACAGCCGTGTGAAATGGAGCGGTACTGTCTCTTATAAGGAGTGTGTTATTCACAGCAGTGTGAAATGGAGCGGTACTGTCTCTATAGGAGTGTGTTATTCACAGCAGTGTGAAATGGAGCGGTACTGTCTCTATAGGAGCGTGTTATTCACAGCAGTGTGTTGTGGAGTGGTACTGTCTCTATAGGAGTGTGTTATTCACAGCAGTGTGAAATGGAGCGGTACTGTCTCTATAGGAGCGTGTTATTCACAGCAGTGTGAAATGGAGCGGTACTGTCTCTATAGGAGTGTGTTATTCACAGCAGTGTGAAATGGAGCAGTACTGTCTCTTATAAGGAGTGTGTTATTCACAGCAGTGTGAAATGGAGCAGTACTGTCTCTTATAAGGAGTGTGTTATTCACAGCAGTGTGAAATGGAGCGGTACTGTCTCTATTGGTGTGTTATTCACAGCAGTGTGAAATGGAGTGATACTGTCTCTTATAAGGAGTGTGTTATTCACAGCAGTGTGAAATGGAGCAGTACTGTCTCTTATAAGGAGTGTGTTATTCACAGCAGTGTGAAATGGAGCAGTACTGTCTCTTATAAGGAGTGTGTTATTCACAGCAGTGTGAAATGGAGCAGTACTGTCTCTTATAAGGAGCGTGTTATTCACAGCAGTGTGAAATGGAGCGGTAATGTCTCTTATAAGGAGTGTGTTATTCACAGCAGTGTGAAATGGAGCGGTACTGTCTCTATAGGAGTGTGTTATTCACAGCAGTGTGAAATGGAGCGATACTGTCTCTTATAAGGAGTGTGTTATTCACAGCAGTGTGAAATGGAGCAGTACTGTCTCTTATAAGGAGTGTGTTATTCACAGCAGTGTGAAATGGAGCAGTACTGTCTCTTATAAGGAGTGTGTTATTCACAGCAGTGTGAAATGGAGCAGTACTGTCTCTTATAAGGAGTGTGTTATTCACAGCAGTGTGAAATGGACGCGTACTGTCTCATATAAGGAGTGAGTTATTCACAGCAGTGTGAAATGGAGCAGTACTGTCTCTATAGGAGCCTGTTAATCACAGCAGTGTGAAATAGAGCGGTACTGTCTTTTATAAGGAGTGTGTTATTCACAGCAGTGTGAAATGGAGCAGTACTGTCTCTTATAAGGAGCGTGTTATTCACAGCAGTGTGAAATGGAGCGGTACTGTCTCTATAGGAGTGTGTTATTCACAGCAGTGTGAAATGGAGCAGTACTGTCTCTATAGGAGCCTGTTAATCACAGCAGTGTGAAATAGAGCGGTACTGTCTATATAGGAGTGTGTTATTCACAGCAGTGTGAAATGGAGCGGTACTGTCTCTATAGGAGTGTGTTATTCACAGCAGTGTGAAATGGAGCGGTACTGTCTCTATAGGAGTGTGTTATTCACAGCAGTGTGAAATGGAGCGGTACTGTCTCTATAGGAGTGTGTTATTCACAGCAGTGTGGAATGGAGTGGTACTGTCTCTTATAAGGAGTGAGTTATTCACAGCCGTGTGAAATGGAGCGGTACTGTCTCTTATAAGGAGTGTGTTATTCACAGCAGTGTGAAATGGAGCGGTACTGTCTCTATAGGAGTGTGTTATTCACAGCAGTGTGAAATGGAGCGGTACTGTCTCTATAGGAGCGTGTTATTCACAGCAGTGTGTTGTGGAGTGGTACTGTCTCTATAGGAGTGTGTTATTCACAGCAGTGTGAAATGGAGCGGTACTGTCTCTATAGGAGCGTGTTATTCACAGCAGTGTGAAATGGAGCGGTACTGTCTCTATAGGAGTGTGTTATTCACAGCAGTGTGAAATGGAGCAGTACTGTCTCTTATAAGGAGTGTGTTATTCACAGCAGTGTGAAATGGAGCAGTACTGTCTCTTATAAGGAGTGTGTTATTCACAGCAGTGTGAAATGGAGCGGTACTGTCTCTATTGGAGTGTGTTATTCACAGCAGTGTGAAATGGAGTGATACTGTGTCTTATAAGGAGTGTGTTATTCACAGCAGTGTGAAATGGAGCAGTACTGTCTCTTATAAGGAGTGTGTTATTCACAGCAGTGTGAAATGGAGCAGTACTGTCTCTTATAAGGAGTGTGTTATTCACAGCAGTGTGAAATGGAGCAGTACTGTCTCTTATAAGGAGCGTGTTATTCACAGCAGTGTGAAATGGAGCGGTAATGTCTCTTATAAGGAGTGTGTTATTCACAGCAGTGTGAAATGGAGCGGTACTGTCTCTATAGGAGTGTGTTATTCACAGCAGTGTGAAATGGAGCGATACTGTCTCTTATAAGGAGTGTGTTATTCACAGCAGTGTGAAATGGAGCAGTACTGTCTCTTATAAGGAGTGTGTTATTCACAGCAGTGTGAAATGGAGCAGTACTGTCTCTTATAAGGAGTGTGTTATTCACAGCAGTGTGAAATGGAGCAGTACTGTCTCTTATAAGGAGCGTGTTATTCACAGCAGTGTGAAATGGAGCGGTAATGTCTCTTATAAGGAGTGTGTTATTCACAGCAGTGTGAAATGGAGCGGTACTGTCTCTATAGGAGTGTGTTATTCACAGCAGTGTGAAATGGAGCGGTACTGTCTCTATAGGAGTGTGTTATTCACAGCAGTGTGAAATGGAGCGATACTGTCTCTTATAAGGAGTGTGTTATTCACAGCAGTGTGAAATGGAGCAGTACTGTCTCTATAGGAGTGTGTTATTCACAGCAGTGTGAAATGGAGCAGTACTGTCTCTTATAAGGAGCGTGTTATTCACAGCAGTGTGAAATGGAGCAGTACTGTCTCTTATAAGGAGCGTGTTATTCACAGCAGTGTGAAATGGAGCGGTACTGTCTCTTATAAGGAGTGAGTTATTCACAGCAGTGTGAAATGGAGCAGTACTGTTTCTATAGGAGTGTGTTATTCACAGCAGTGTGAAATGGAGCGGTACTGTCTCTTATAAGGAGCGTGTTATTCACAGCAGTGTGAAATGGAGTGGTACTGTCTCTTATAAGGAGTGTGTTATTCACAGCAGTGTGAAATGGACGCGTACTGTCTCTTATAAGGAGTGAGTTATTCACAGCAGTGTGAAATGGAGCAGTACTGTCTCTATAGGAGCCTGTTAATCACAGCAGTGTGAAATAGAGCGGTACTGTCTCTATATGAGCGTGTTATTCACAGCAGTGTGAAATGGAGCAGTACTGTCTCTTATAAGGAGTGTGTTATTCACAGCAGTGTGAAATGGAGCGGTACTGTCTCTTATAAGGAGTGTGTTATTCACAGCAGTGTGAAATGGAGCCGTACTGTTTCTATAGGAGTGTGTTATTCACAGCAGTGTGAAATGGAGCGGTACTGTCTCTATAGGAGTGTGTTATTCACAGCAGTGTGAAATGGAGTGGTACTGTCTCTTATAAGGAGTGTGTTATTCACAGCAGTGTGAAATGGACGCGTACTGTCTCATATAAGGAGTGAGTTATTCACAGCAGTGTGAAATGGAGCAGTACTGTCTCTATAGGAGCCTGTTAATCACAGCAGTGTGAAATAGAGCGGTACTGTCTCTATAGGAGTGTGTTATTCACAGCAGTGTGAAATGGAGCAGTACTGTCTCTTATAAGGAGCGTGTTATTCACAGCAGTGTGAAATGGAGCGGTACTGTCTCTTATAAGGAGTGTGTTATTCACAGCAGTGTGAAATGGAGCGGTACTGTCTCAATAGGAGTGTGTTATTCACAGCAGTGTGAAATGGAGCGGTACTGTCTCTATAGGAGTGTGTTATTCACAGCAGTGTGAAATGGAGCGATACTGTCTCTTATAAGGTGTGTGTTATTCACAGCAGTGTGAAATGGAGCAGTACTGTCTCTTATAAGGAGTGTGTTATTCACAGCAGTGTGAAATGGAGCAGTACTGTCTCTTATAAGGAGTGTGTTATTCACAGCAGTGTGAAATGGAGCAGTACTGTCTCTATAGGAGTGTGTTATTCACAGCAGTGTGAAATGGAGCAGTACTGTCTCTATAGGAGCGTGTTATTCACAGCAGTGTGAAATGGAGCAGTACTGTCTCTATAAGGAGCGTGTTATTCACAGCAGTGTGAAATGGAGCGGTACTGTCTCTATAGGAGTGTGTTATTCACAGCAGTGTGAAATGGAGCGGTACTGTCTCTTATAAGGAGCGAGTTATTCACAGCAGTGTGAAATGGAGCAGTACTGTTTCTATAGGAGTGTGTTATTCACAGCAGTGTGAAATGGAGCGGTACTGTCTCTTATAAGGAGCGTGTTATTCACAACAGTGTGAAATGGAGTGGTACTGTCTCTTATAAGGAGTGTGTTATTCACAGCAGTGTGAAATGGACGCGTACTGTCTCTTATAAGGAGTGAGTTATTCACAGCAGTGTGAAATGGAGCAGTACTTTCTCTATAGGAGCCTGTTAATCACAGCAGTGTGAAATAGAGCGGTACTGTCTCTATAGGAGCGTGTTATTCACAGCAGTGTGAAATGGAGCAGTACTGTCTCTTATAAGGAGTGTGTTATTCACAGCAGTGTGAAATGGAGCAGTACTGTCTCTTATAAGGAGCGTGTTATTCACAGCAGTGTGAAATGGAGCAGTACTGTCTCTTATAAGGAGTGTGTTATTCACAGCAGTGTGAAATGGAGCAGTACTGTCTTTTATAAGGAGTGTGTTATTCACAGCAGTGTGACATGGAGCAGTACTGTCTCTTATAAGGAGCGTGTTATTCACAGCAGTGTGAAATGGAGCGGTACTGTCTCTATAGGAGTGTGTTATTCACAGCAGTGTGAAATGGAGCGGTACTGTCTCTATAGGAGCGTGTTATTCACAGCAGTGTGAAATGGAGTGGTACTGTCTCTTATAAGGAGTGTGTTATTCACAGCAGTGTGAAATGGAGCAGTACTGTCTCTTATAAGGAGTGTGTTATTCACAGCAGTGTGAAATGGAGCAGTACTGTCTCTTATAAGGAGTGTGTTATTCACAGCAGTGTGTAATGGAGCAGTACTGTCTCTTATAAGGAGTGTGTTATTCACAGCAGTGTGAAATGGAGCAGTACTGTCTCTTATAAGGAGCGTGTTATTCACAGCAGTGTGAAATGGAGCGGTACTGTCTTTTATAAGGAGTGTGTTATTCACAGCAGTGTGAAATGGAGCGGTACTGTCTCTATAGGAGTGTGTTATTCACAGCAGTGTGAAATGGAGCGGTACTGTCTCTATAGGAGTGTGTTATTCACAGCAGTGTGAAATGGAGTGGTACTGTCTCTTTAGGAGTGTGTTATTCACAGCAGTGTGAAATGGAGTGGTACTGTCTCTTATAAGGAGTGTGTTATTCATAGCAGTGTGAAATGGACGCGTACTGTCTCTTATAAGGAGTGAGTTATTCACAGCCGTGTGAAATGGAGCGGTACTGTCTCTTATAAGGAGTGTGTTATTCACAGCAGTGTGAAATGGAGCAGTACTGTCTCTTATAAGGAGCGTGTTATTCACAGCCGTGTGAAATGGAGCGGTACTGTCTCTTATAAGGAGTGTGTTATTCACAGCAGTGTGAAATGGAGCAGTACTGTCTCTATAGGAGTGTGTTATTCACAGCAGTGTGAAATGGAGCAGTACTGTCTCTATAGGAGTGTGTTATTCACAGCAGTGTGAAATGGAGCGGTACTGTCTCTTATAAGGAGTGTGTTATTCACAGCAGTGTGAAATGGAGCAGTACTGTCTCTTATAAGGAGTGTGTTATTCACAGCAGTGTGAAATGGAGCGGTACTGTCTCTATTGGAGTGTGTTATTCACAGCAGTGTGAAATGGAGCGATACTGTCTCTTATAAGGAGTGTGTTATTCACAGCAGTGTGAAATGGAGCAGTACTGTCTCTTATAAGGAGTGTGTTATTCACAGCAGTGTGAAATGGAGCAGTACTGTCTCTTATAAGGAGTGTGTTATTCACAGCAGTGTGAAATGGAGCAGTACTGTCTCTTATAAGGAGCGTGTTATTCACAGCAGTGTGAAATGGAGCAGTACTGTCTCTTATAAGGAGCGTGTTATTCACAGCAGTGTGAAATGGAGCGGTACTGTCTCTATAGGAGTGTGTTATTCACAGCAGTGTGAAATGGAGCAGTACTGTCTCTATAGGAGCCTGTTAATCACAGCAGTGTGAAATAGAGCGGTACTGTCTATATAGGAGTGTGTTATTCACAGCAGTGTGAAATGGAGCGGTACTGTCTCTATAGGAGTGTGTTATTCACAGCAGTGTGAAATGGAGCGGTACTGTCTCTATAGGAGTGTGTTATTCACAGCAGTGTGAAATGGAGCGGTACTGTCTCTATAGGAGTGTGTTATTCACAGCAGTGTGGAATGGAGTGGTACTGTCTCTTATAAGGAGTGAGTTATTCACAGCCGTGTGAAATGGAGCGGTACTGTCTCTTATAAGGAGTGTGTTATTCACAGCAGTGTGAAATGGAGCGGTACTGTCTCTATAGGAGTGTGTTATTCACAGCAGTGTGAAATGGAGCGGTACTGTCTCTATAGGAGCGTGTTATTCACAGCAGTGTGTTGTGGAGTGGTACTGTCTCTATAGGAGTGTGTTATTCACAGCAGTGTGAAATGGAGCGGTACTGTCTCTATAGGAGCGTGTTATTCACAGCAGTGTGAAATGGAGCGGTACTGTCTCTATAGGAGTGTGTTATTCACAGCAGTGTGAAATGGAGCAGTACTGTCTCTTATAAGGAGTGTGTTATTCACAGCAGTGTGAAATGGAGCAGTACTGTCTCTATAGGAGTGTGTTATTCACAGCAGTGTGGAATGGAGTGGTACTGTCTCTTATAAGGAGTGAGTTATTCACAGCCGTGTGAAATGGAGCGGTACTGTCTCTATAGGAGTGTGTTATTCACAGCAGTGTGAAATGGAGCGGTACTGTCTCTATAGGAGCGTGTTATTCACAGCAGTGTGTTGTGGAGTGGTACTGTCTCTATAGGAGTGTGTTATTCACAGCAGTGTGAAATGGAGCGGTACTGTCTCTATAGGAGCGTGTTATTCACAGCAGTGTGAAATGGAGCGGTACTGTCTCTATAGGAGTGTGTTATTCACAGCAGTGTGAAATGGAGCAGTACTGTCTCTTATAAGGAGTGTGTTATTCACAGCAGTGTGAAATGGAGCGGTACTGTCTCTATAGGAGTGTGTTATTCACAGCAGTGTGAAATGGAGCGGTACTGTCTCTATAGGAGCGTGTTATTCACAGCAGTGTGTTGTGGAGTGGTACTGTCTCTATAGGAGTGTGTTATTCACAGCAGTGTGAAATGGAGCGGTACTGTCTCTATAGGAGCGTGTTATTCACAGCAGTGTGAAATGGAGCGGTACTGTCTCTATAGGAGTGTGTTATTCACAGCAGTGTGAAATGGAGCAGTACTGTCTCTTATAAGGAGTGTGTTATTCACAGCAGTGTGAAATGGAGCGGTACTGTCTCTATAGGAGTGTGTTATTCACAGCAGTGTGGAATGGAGTGGTACTGTCTCTTATAAGGAGTGAGTTATTCACAGCCGTGTGAAATGGAGCGGTACTGTCTCTTATAAGGAGTGTGTTATTCACAGCAGTGTGAAATGGAGCGGTACTGTCTCTATAGGAGTGTGTTATTCACAGCAGTGTGAAATGGAGCGGTACTGTCTCTATAGGAGCGTGTTATTCACAGCAGTGTGTTGTGGAGTGGTACTGTCTCTATAGGAGTGTGTTATTCACAGCAGTGTGAAATGGAGCGGTACTGTCTCTATAGGAGCGTGTTATTCACAGCAGTGTGAAATGGAGCGGTACTGTCTCTATAGGAGTGTGTTATTCACAGCAGTGTGAAATGGAGCAGTACTGTCTCTTATAAGGAGTGTGTTATTCACAGCAGTGTGAAATGGAGCAGTACTGTCTCTTATAAGGAGTGTGTTATTCACAGCAGTGTGAAATGGAGCGGTACTGTCTCTATTGGAGTGTGTTATTCACAGCAGTGTGAAATGGAGTGATACTGTCTCTTATAAGGAGTGTGTTATTCACAGCAGTGTGAAATGGAGCAGTACTGTCTCTTATAAGGAGTGTGTTATTCACAGCAGTGTGAAATGGAGCAGTACTGTCTCTTATAAGGAGTGTGTTATTCACAGCAGTGTGAAATGGAGCAGTACTGTCTCTTATAAGGAGCGTGTTATTCACAGCAGTGTGAAATGGAGCGGTAATGTCTCTTATAAGGAGTGTGTTATTCACAGCAGTGTGAAATGGAGCGGTACTGTCTCTATAGGAGTGTGTTATTCACAGCAGTGTGAAATGGAGCGATACTGTCTCTTATAAGGAGTGTGTTATTCACAGCAGTGTGAAATGGAGCAGTACTGTCTCTTATAAGGAGTGTGTTATTCACAGCAGTGTGAAATGGAGCAGTACTGTCTCTTATAAGGAGTGTGTTATTCACAGCAGTGTGAAATGGAGCAGTACTGTCTCTTATAAGGAGCGTGTTATTCACAGCAGTGTGAAATGGAGCGGTAATGTCTCTTATAAGGAGTGTGTTATTCACAGCAGTGTGAAATGGAGCGGTACTGTCTCTAAGGAGTGTGTTATTCACAGCAGTGTGAAATGGAGCGGTACTGTCTCTATAGGAGTGTGTTATTCACAGCAGTGTGAAATGGAGCGATACTGTCTCTTATAAGGAGTGTGTTATTCACAGCAGTGTGAAATGGAGCAGTACTGTCTCTATAGGAGTGTGTTATTCACAGCAGTGTGAAATGGAGCAGTACTGTCTCTTATAAGGAGCGTGTTATTCACAGCAGTGTGAAATGGAGCAGTACTGTCTCTTATAAGGAGCGTGTTATTCACAGCAGTGTGAAATGGAGCGGTACTGTCTCTTATAAGGAGTGAGTTATTCACAGCAGTGTGAAATGGAGCAGTACTGTTTCTATAGGAGTGTGTTATTCACAGCAGTGTGAAATGGAGCGGTACTGTCTCTTATAAGGAGCGTGTTATTCACAGCAGTGTGAAATGGAGTGGTACTGTCTCTTATAAGGAGTGTGTTATTCACAGCAGTGTGAAATGGACGCGTACTGTCTCTTATAAGGAGTGAGTTATTCACAGCAGTGTGAAATGGAGCAGTACTGTCTCTATAGGAGCCTGTTAATCACAGCAGTGTGAAATAGAGCGGTACTGTCTCTATATGAGCGTGTTATTCACAGCAGTGTGAAATGGAGCAGTACTGTCTCTTATAAGGAGTGTGTTATTCACAGCAGTGTGAAATGGAGCGGTACTGTCTCTTATAAGGAGTGTGTTATTCACAGCAGTGTGAAATGGAGCGGTACTGTTTCTATAGGAGTGTGTTATTCACAGCAGTGTGAAATGGAGCAGTACTGTCTTTATAGGAGTGTGTTATTCACAGCAGTGTGAAATGGAGTGGTACTGTCTCTTATAAGGAGTGTGTTATTCACAGCAGTGTGAAATGGACGCGTACTGTCTCATATAAGGAGTGAGTTATTCACAGCAGTGTGAAATGGAGCAGTACTGTCTCTATAGGAGCCTGTTAATCACAGCAGTGTGAAATAGAGCGGTACTGTCTCTATAGGAGTGTGTTATTCACAGCAGTGTGAAATGGAGCAGTACTGTCTCTTATAAGGAGCGTGTTATTCACAGCAGTGTGAAATGGAGCGGTACTGTCTCTTATAAGGAGTGTGTTATTCACAGCAGTGTGAAATGGAGCGGTACTGTCTCTATAGGAGTGTGTTATTCACAGCAGTGTGAAATGGAGCGGTACTGTCTCTATAGGAGTGTGTTATTCACAGCAGTGTGAAATGGAGCGATACTGTCTCTTATAAGGTGTGTGTTATTCACAGCAGTGTGAAATGGAGCAGTACTGTCTCTTATAAGGAGTGTGTTATTCACAGCAGTGTGAAATGGAGCAGTACTGTCTCTTATAAGGAGTGTGTTATTCACAGCAGTGTGAAATGGAGCAGTACTGTCTCTATAGGAGTGTGTTATTCACAGCAGTGTGAAATGGAGCAGTACTGTCTCTATAGGAGCGTGTTATTCACAGCAGTGTGAAATGGAGCAGTACTGTCTCTTATAAGGAGCGTGTTATTCACAGCAGTGTGAAATGGAGCGGTACTGTCTTTTATAAGGAGTGTGTTATTCACAGCAGTGTGAAATGGAGCGGTACTGTCTCTATAGGAGTGTGTTATTCACAGCAGTGTGAAATGGAGCGGTACTGTCTCTATAGGAGTGTGTTATTCACAGCAGTGTGAAATGGAGTGGTACTGTCTCTTTAGGAGTGTGTTATTCACAGCAGTGTGAAATGGAGTGGTACTGTCTCTTATAAGGAGTGTGTTATTCATAGCAGTGTGAAATGGACGCGTACTGTCTCTTATAAGGAGTGAGTTATTCACAGCCGTGTGAAATGGAGCGGTACTGTCTCTTATAAGGAGTGTGTTATTCACAGCAGTGTGAAATGGAGCAGTACTGTCTCTTATAAGGAGCGTGTTATTCACAGCCGTGTGAAATGGAGCGGTACTGTCTCTTATAAGGAGTGTGTTATTCACAGCAGTGTGAAATGGAGCAGTACTGTCTCTATAGGAGTGTGTTATTCACAGCAGTGTGAAATGGAGCAGTACTGTCTCTATAGGAGTGTGTTATTCACAGCAGTGTGAAATGGAGCGGTACTGTCTCTTATAAGGAGTGTGTTATTCACAGCAGTGTGAAATGGAGCAGTACTGTCTCTTATAAGGAGTGTGTTATTCACAGCAGTGTGAAATGGAGCGGTACTGTCTCTATTGGAGTGTGTTATTCACAGCAGTGTGAAATGGAGCGATACTGTCTCTTATAAGGAGTGTGTTATTCACAGCAGTGTGAAATGGAGCAGTACTGTCTCTTATAAGGAGTGTGTTATTCACAGCAGTGTGAAATGGAGCAGTACTGTCTCTTATAAGGAGTGTGTTATTCACAGCAGTGTGAAATGGACGCGTACTGTCTCATATAAGGAGTGAGTTATTCACAGCAGTGTGAAATGGAGCAGTACTGTCTCTATAGGAGCCTGTTAATCACAGCAGTGTGAAATAGAGCGGTACTGTCTTTTATAAGGAGTGTGTTATTCACAGCAGTGTGAAATGGAGCAGTACTGTCTCTTATAAGGAGCGTGTTATTCACAGCAGTGTGAAATGGAGCGGTACTGTCTCTATAGGAGTGTGTTATTCACAGCAGTGTGAAATGGAGCAGTACTGTCTCTATAGGAGCCTGTTAATCACAGCAGTGTGAAATAGAGCGGTACTGTCTATATAGGAGTGTGTTATTCACAGCAGTGTGAAATGGAGCGGTACTGTCTCTATAGGAGTGTGTTATTCACAGCAGTGTGAAATGGAGCGGTACTGTCTCTATAGGAGTGTGTTATTCACAGCAGTGTGAAATGGAGCGGTACTGTCTCTATAGGAGTGTGTTATTCACAGCAGTGTGGAATGGAGTGGTACTGTCTCTTATAAGGAGTGAGTTATTCACAGCCGTGTGAAATGGAGCGGTACTGTCTCTTATAAGGAGTGTGTTATTCACAGCAGTGTGAAATGGAGCGGTACTGTCTCTATAGGAGTGTGTTATTCACAGCAGTGTGAAATGGAGCGGTACTGTCTCTATAGGAGCGTGTTATTCACAGCAGTGTGTTGTGGAGTGGTACTGTCTCTATAGGAGTGTGTTATTCACAGCAGTGTGAAATGGAGCGGTACTGTCTCTATAGGAGCGTGTTATTCACAGCAGTGTGAAATGGAGCGGTACTGTCTCTATAGGAGTGTGTTATTCACAGCAGTGTGAAATGGAGCAGTACTGTCTCTTATAAGGAGTGTGTTATTCACAGCAGTGTGAAATGGAGCAGTACTGTCTCTTATAAGGAGTGTGTTATTCACAGCAGTGTGAAATGGAGCGGTACTGTCTCTATTGGAGTGTGTTATTCACAGCAGTGTGAAATGGAGTGATACTGTCTCTTATAAGGAGTGTGTTATTCACAGCAGTGTGAAATGGAGCAGTACTGTCTCTTATAAGGAGTGTGTTATTCACAGCAGTGTGAAATGGAGCAGTACTGTCTCTTATAAGGAGTGTGTTATTCACAGCAGTGTGAAATGGAGCAGTACTGTCTCTTATAAGGAGCGTGTTATTCACAGCAGTGTGAAATGGAGCGGTAATGTCTCTTATAAGGAGTGTGTTATTCACAGCAGTGTGAAATGGAGCGGTACTGTCTCTATAGGAGTGTGTTATTCACAGCAGTGTGAAATGGAGCGGTACTGTCTCTATAGGAGTGTGTTATTCACAGCAGTGTGAAATGGAGCGATACTGTCTCTTATAAGGAGTGTGTTATTCACAGCAGTGTGAAATGGAGCAGTACTGTCTCTATAGGAGTGTGTTATTCACAGCAGTGTGAAATGGAGCAGTACTGTCTCTTATAAGGAGCGTGTTATTCACAGCAGTGTGAAATGGAGCAGTACTGTCTCTTATAAGGAGCGTGTTATTCACAGCAGTGTGAAATGGAGCAGTACTGTTTCTATAGGAGTGTGTTATTCACAGCAGTGTGAAATGGAGCGGTACTGTCTCTTATAAGGAGCGTGTTATTCACAGCAGTGTGAAATGGAGTGGTACTGTCTCTTATAAGGAGTGTGTTATTCACAGCAGTGTGAAATGGACGCGTACTGTCTCTTATAAGGAGTGAGTTATTCACAGCAGTGTGAAATGGAGCAGTACTGTCTCTATAGGAGCCTGTTAATCACAGCAGTGTGAAATAGAGCGGTACTGTCTCTATATGAGCGTGTTATTCACAGCAGTGTGAAATGGAGCAGTACTGTCTCTTATAAGGAGTGTGTTATTCACAGCAGTGTGAAATGGAGCGGTACTGTCTCTTATAAGGAGTGTGTTATTCACAGCAGTGTGAAATGGAGCGGTACTGTTTCTATAGGAGTGTGTTATTCACAGCAGTGTGAAATGGAGCGGTACTGTCTCTATAGGAGTGTGTTATTCACAGCAGTGTGAAATGGAGTGGTACTGTCTCTTATAAGGAGTGTGTTATTCACAGCAGTGTGAAATGGACGCGTACTGTCTCATATAAGGAGTGAGTTATTCACAGCAGTGTGAAATGGAGCAGTACTGTCTCTATAGGAGCCTGTTAATCACAGCAGTGTGAAATAGAGCGGTACTGTCTCTATAGGAGTGTGTTATTCACAGCAGTGTGAAATGGAGCAGTACTGTCTCTTATAAGGAGCGTGTTATTCACAGCAGTGTGAAATGGAGCGGTACTGTCTCTTATAAGGAGTGTGTTATTCACAGCAGTGTGAAATGGAGCGGTACTGTCTCTATAGGAGTGTGTTATTCACAGCAGTGTGAAATGGAGCGGTACTGTCTCTATAGGAGTGTGTTATTCACAGCAGTGTGAAATGGAGCGATACTGTCTCTTATAAGGAGTGTGTTATTCACAGCAGTGTGAAATGGAGCAGTACTGTCTCTTATAAGGAGTGTGTTATTCACAGCAGTGTGAAATGGAGCAGTACTGTCTCTATAGGAGTGTGTTATTCACAGCAGTGTGAAATGGAGCAGTACTGTCTCTATAGGAGCGTGTTATTCACAGCAGTGTGAAATGGAGCAGTACTGTCTCTATAAGGAGCGTGTTATTCACAGCAGTGTGAAATGGAGCGGTACTGTCTCTTATAAGGAGTGTGTTATTCACAGCAGTGTGAAATGGAGCAGTACTGTCTCTTATAAGGAGTGTGTTATTCACAGCAGTGTGAAATGGAGCAGTACTGTCTTTTATAAGGAGTGTGTTATTCACAGCAGTGTGAAATGGAGCAGTACTGTCTCTATAGGAGTGTGTTATTCACAGCAGTGTGAAATATAGCGGTACTGTCTCTTATAAGGAGTGTGTTATTCACAGCAGTGTGAAATGGAGCAGTACTGTCTCTTATAAGGAGTGTGTTATTCACAGCAGTGTGAAATGGAGCAGTACTGTCTCTTATAAGGAGTGTGTTATTCACAGCAGTGTGAAATGGAGCGGTACTGTCTCTTATAAGGAGCGAGTTATTCACAGCAGTGTGAAATGGAGCAGTACTGTTTCTATAGGAGTGTGTTATTCACAGCAGTGTGAAATGGAGCGGTACTGTCTCTTATAAGGAGTGTGTTATTCACAGCAGTGTGGTCATTTTCCATTTACTGTATTTTGTTCATTTTTATTAATTTCAGCGCGATACAAAAGTGTTGCAAAGCATCAGTTTATGAAAACTGCTGTCAGAACAAAACTGAATTAACTATCTGCCTTTGATTAGCAATGAAAAATATACTGTGTGCACAATACATGTTAAAATAACAACAACAACAATAAACACAGTATAAAAATGCACTAAGGGCTGGATTCACAATCCTGACCTTCTCTGTTGCTGACGTCTCTCATCTAAAAAAATAAGAAAATAAATACAGTATTTGTAAACCATGTGAAGAAGCACATACATGAAAATCTCATCACCTCGATTTTTCTTTAAATTGAAATGCCCAGTATTTACCCGTTTTCTCCCAAATTTGGAATGCCCAATTTGATTGCTACCCTAGGCAGCTACCCACAAACCACCTGGGGCACTTTAGCCAATCGTTTATACTGTATGGTGGAAAGTGCTGTTGCCTGGTGAGATGAACTAATCCCAGCCAACTGGCAATTGCAAATGCAGCCACTAGACTGGCAACTACAGTACTAGATACAACCAAGATTCAAAACAGTGAGCTCTGGATCATATGACTAACCATGCAGTAGTGTCTTTACTAGGTGAGCCACTGCAGACCCCCAGCTAACCTTTTCTCATTAACTTCAATGTTGAAGCACTGGTAACCAGTCCTTACCTCTAACTGATATTCCACAGTTTCATATTTCTTCCCAGTATAGTAACTTTTGACCTCTTTTTTGCAGCAACTGGGATGAACGTAGTTTGCAAGGAGGAAGTCAACCACGATTATTGTCTGAAAGGTACGTAGAGGAAAATGACCTTCATGAGATCCACACTGATTTAAAACTGTGAATGCACTTTATACACAAAGACAGGGACGCATTAGCAGAATACATTGCAACTGTTTTAGACTCACCATACCGAAGTAGGCGAGTGTGGATCCAATGTATGTAATCAGCTTAATTAGACTGAATTTTCCAGCCTTTTGAAAAAAAAAAAATGTAAATGTTTATTATAATAATAAGTCTTTCATTGTGTCAGGACTCTAAACTAGGCTGAAGGTTTGAATGGGAAGGGGGGCTCACATTAAAACTGTCCGTCCTGAAAGAATCATCTTGAGCAGAGCAGTGACCTGTTTGAAGGACTGAAAGCTAATTAATAAATCCTATTCTGAATGCAATGCTCTAGGTTATATTTCAAAATAGTGGTTATGAAAGAAACATACTTTTCTTCACAGGACAGGTGTACTTGTTTCAGTGTACATATTCATGTGATAAATTGGTTTAATTTGATATGCACTAAACAGAGTTCAAACTAAGAGTCTTAATCACCTTTCCAGTCACCATGACATCAAACCGGATTCCATACACCTTGAACAATGTGCGCTCTTCCACTCCATTCTGTTTATAGTATCTTGCAAACCTGTAAATAAAGACCAGCAGATTGTTCTCTGGTATACAGTCCTGCCTGCCATACCCACAGGAATTATCAAGATGCAAATCCGTATCTATTATGGTTTCGTTCAATTCGCAGCAGTACAGCTGCAATTCAGCAAAGCTGAAATAAAAGGGATGATTTAACGGCATAATGTTGTTGCAAAGCGAGTGCGCTGTTATCCAGCTGCATCCCCTCAATGCCAGAATTAGGAGGTTTAAACTGGAACGCAACAGTTCCTGTGCCTGCCACGGGATGGCGCTCCAGCTCTAAGGCATTGTCACACTTTGAAACAACCAAGACAAATGTCAAAAAGTTTTCCCTGTGTCTGACAACTCAAGCCTACCAGTCAACAGTAAGCAATACCACCATCGCCAGCTCTAGCTAACAGTATATTAGACACTGGAAGCATACCCCTTCCCTCTAATACAAGACTGTACTCCTGCTCTGACCTGAAGCTGAAGCCAGGGAATAGGGTCTTCTTGTCGTTTTTCTCATCCAGTCTTCGAAAGCTGTACTCCGGGACACACTTGTGAAGCAGCCAATCCAGGTCACATTCCCAGTTAATCTGTATTGCTATCACTCCTCCCTGTAATTCAAGTGGAAGTACGATCACCCTCACAAACATGACCATGAGGTATAAGAGCATGTACAGAATAGGATAAAGTAATGGTAATGTGGACAGACAGAGACACCTCCATATAGCCCCACAATCTCATACTCCCAATAGCATGTGCTGAATAATGTGAATACCATGTTTCATTCTGGTTTGATAAGAGATTGTCCAGATATATGTAAAAATGTAAGTGAGACATATGGAGGTACGACTGCCTACACTGTATTCCCATTGCTGGGGATTCCTCTGCGAGGGATAGCAATGGGAATTTAAATGTAAAGACCATCAAATACAATTCCCTGCTGAAGTCTAATAATATGATGCAGAATATATCTAATACAATTCCCTGCTGAAGTATGATAATATGATGCAGAATATTTAGTACTTCTAGTTTTAAGGATACAAGATCCCCCACATTTAACCTGTAGAGAAGTAGATCAAATAAAAGTTATTGCAGATACTCAATTTATATTAAGAAACACATTTGTAGTTTAAATCAAGGATAATGTAATTAATTTAAACAAATCAGACGCACTGCGCTCAGCACAGCTGCAAGGTATGCTGGAACACTTGGAACACTGCTGACACAAAGAGCTTGCAAAAACAAGGTTCAGCTTCACAGCATGTTTAGGCAAGATATAAGACAGGCATTTGAGAAGAATTCAAGAGGATCCTCCATGAACACACACCAGCATTGTGTCGGATGCTCTCCCAGAGATTAGAGAACTCATTACTCATTCATTTCTGCTAATAACTAGAAGCCTGTAACAGGGGAAGTCTGTGCTGACTATCTGGCGCATGCGTGTTTCTGCAGGAAGAGGGCAGCAGTTTCGTAAGATCCGCCTGTCAGTCATGGCGATGACACGGAGAGGTGGGGAAGAGGGTGTGTTGGCTTTCCCTCTCTCTAAGTGGCTGAGAGGCAGGCCTTGGGGGATTGCTCGGCCCATAAGAACTGTGCTTGGTTGTGCATTCGGGTGGCCATGACAGAGGAAGCCCAGGGACGCTAGCTGAGGTGGCGAGCGTACACAAACACCAGGCAGGAACGCCAGTGGTAGAAGCAAGAAAAATAAAATCAGTCAAGCACGGCTGAGGAAGACAGCCAGCCTTAAACAAACCATTTATTAAAATCTCTGGTTACGTACCCGAGGGGACGAATGTAGAACTAGGGGAACCTTGGCCACCCTAGTGTATAGTGCACAGCGAAGCGTAGGACAAGATCCGAGCTGGCTGGCATAGCAGCAGTGGGGGGCTACATAAGCAGCACTTTTGTTTTGTAGTTTCATTACTGTGTTTTATTTTCCTTTTTCATTTCGCCTTTGGTTTTCATTATTATTTTTGAGCACCTGTCAGTGCACCTGCCTATACCTGTGTTGGTAACCTGTAGTCCTGATTACTACTGCCGGTATACAGGCCACAGACAACAGCGCCCTCTGCGGGCTAAAATAAATACAAAAGAAAATAAATAAAACTGGGCACCTGGGCAGTGTTTTCAAGTACAATCTTTGGTCTCCCGTGTCAGTGAATACCCTCACCCTTCCACAAAGCCACATTAATACTGATTAAGCTGCAGAAGTGTGACACTTGATTACTGGAATCAATAAAGGAAACGGGTTCAGTTCTGCTTCGATCCTTGTTGTGTGCACTCCTGCACACACAGATACAGACAGGATGTAGTTTCCTTACACCTGCATCACTCTATGATCCAAACAAGCATACTCTTCAGCACAAGAACAGGGGAACAGTAAGAAAATGAATAAGCATACTCTTCAGCACAAGAACAGGGGCACAGTAAGACAATGAATAAGCATACTCTTCAGCACAAGAACAGGGGAACAGTAAGAAAATGAATAAGCATACTCTTCAGCACAAGAACAGAGGCACAGTAAGAACATGAATAAGCATACTCTTCAGCACAAGAACAGGGGCACAGTAAGAAAATGAATAAGCATACTCTTCAGCACAAGAACAGAGGCACAGTAAGAAAATGAATAAGCATACTCTTCAGCACAAGAACAGGGGCACAGTAAGAAGCAAGTCAATGATCTCTCCTTTGAATTGCCTTCTGTTTTGTTTTCTCATTTCTCTACAATGAAATGTAGATGGTTGCAATTGGCAGCCCTGACCCTGGGAACAGAAGCCCTCTTGTGTGATTCTATGAAAAGAAAAGAACCAGGAATTAACCTTAACAGCCATTTCTGTGAAATTCTCCCCGGCTTCTTGGACAATATTTCCCAGGCGGAATATCGGGCAGTATGGGTCTGTCTTTCGGTTAAACATACACTGTTTTAGATAGGTTTCGTTCATATCCGGCAAGATGTTTCTCCTGTGAAAAATAAATAAATAAAATAAATAAATAAATAAATAAATGAATATAAAGGTGACATTATATTACTACAGTAAATTAGCTTGTAATCTAGAGCCTTACTTTGTGTAATTGAAGTTAATGAATCCAATGTTGTTTTTAATAAAGACGGTGAAGTTTTCTGCTGATTCCAAAACAGCAGGTCTAGGTAGAAAAAAGAATGACATTATTAACTGAGAATCATCTTTCATGCCCTTTGAGCCTTTATTATTAGGCAAACACTGACGAGTGGCTCCCATAGCCTATGCCTTTTATCATGTATTTTATAAGAAAGTGTAACATTATAAATATAAGCCATTAGGCACATCTGATTTGATCCCATCAGTGAACCCCCGACCATGCCATCCAGTTGACTCCTGTGCTATCTGTACGTACTCAGATCTTAATCAAGCAGCAGAGCTCTCTAGTGGACTCACTCAGAAAGAATCAGATTTTTTAAATATATATATATATATAAATAATTTTAATTATTTTACCCCTGATTTTCTCCCCAATTTAGAATGCCCAATCATTTTTTCCCCTCACCGCAGAAATTCCCCACACAGCTGCTCAGTTGAACTGAAGGTTCAGTGAGTGTCCTCCGATCCCATGACCGAGCCAGTTTCCTTTTCTACACCCAGGAACTAGAGAGAGGATGTCAGGGAACTACCGGCCTCTGGAGGACAAAGGCCAGCCCTGCAGGTGTCTGCCGAGCTCACTAGGCGTCTGGCCAGGAGGGTCCTGTGTAGCATGATGATGAGAAACAGTGTGCCGGGTTTGCCTCCCTAACCTGCAGGAGCACCAGAGCCACTGTGACACTCCCTCTGGAAACATCGCACAGCCAGGACCCGGACCTGTGCTCCTCTGACTATATGACTCACCTGCACATCACACACTGTGCTTGTACCAGCAACATCACACAGCCAGGACCCGGACCTATGCTCCCCTGACTATATGACTCAATCAAACAGCCAGGACCCAGACCTGTGCTCCCCTGACTATATGACTCACCTGCACATCACACACTGTGCTTGTACCAGGTGAGCCACTCTTGGACCCCCCTCAGAAACTGTATTCTAACTAAAATACAGACACCCCGTCAATTTACCAGACTATAAAAAATGATTTCCATTACACGAGAGTAGATGTTAAAACTTCATGCTGATTTGAACTCGGCTCTCGCCAAGATAAGCACCAACTAAGACGTAGCTTTACAGTAAACTAATGTGATCCATATGCGTCTCCATCCATTTACGATTCCTTCCATATGATGATGTAGATATCCTTCTGTCTGGTATTAATGGCTGAAGTGTAATGCTGGCTCCAGGGATCAGCTTATTTTGCCTCCCTGGCGCATCAGCACACACAACGGCTGCGATGCTGGCTCCGGGGATCAACCAAAGTGCGGCCTCCCCAGCGCATCAGCATGACAACCGTCTGGATTGAGCTAAGTAGGGTACATCTCTGGGGTTTTAAAGTGGGCACCTTCCATCCTCAGTGTTTCGTCGACTAGCCCACGACACCTCAAGAGGGCTCGACGGTGATTCTGGCGTCCCAGCATCACCCCCCTCCGTCCCCCACTCAACTCAGCCCAGCTTACTTACCTGTCCACAGCCAGTTGCTGCTCCTCTCTGCTGCTTCAGATAAGTTCTTCACTGTGCGACGCAACTCTTGGCCACTGAATCCGACGTCTCTGAGAAACCGGGTTGTAGAGTGTGCCACAAATCCTCGACAACCCACTTCCACTGGGTAAACCCGAACTCTCCATCCTCGCTGTTCCGCTTCAGTGGCTAGTTCAGCATACCGCAGTTTCTTCCTCTCATACGCCTCATCTACAGCATCCTCCCATGGCACTGTTAACTCTACCAGGTGAACAAGGCGTGCTGATCCAGACCACAAGACAATATCTGGTCGAAGGTTAGTGGTGGCAATCTCAGGTGGAAAAATAAGCCGTTGACCAACATCTGCCAGCATATTCCAGTCTCTAGCAGCTTCCAGTTGTCCTGGGCGAGGATTGGTTTTAACACCTTTTCTTGGTGGTTGCTCTCCTGGGCGGAGGAATGTTGTCTTTTGTGTGTAATGTTTTGATGGAACAGGTGGCAACTTATTGGTCATGTTACGCTTGTCTTCCAATGCTAAGGCCAAACATCGCAGCACCTGGTCATGGCGCCAAGTAAACCGTCCTTGGCTAAGAGCCACCTTACATCCTGTCAAAATGTGCCTTAATGTTGCAGGTGATGAACACAAAGGACATGAGGGATCCTCTCCTACCCAGAGGTTTAGGTTCTGTGGTGATGGGAGAACATCATATGTTGACCTGATGAGGAAACTGATCCTGCTCTGTTCCATTGACCATAGGTCTTGCCAGCCAATCTTGCGTTGTTCCACACTCTCCCATCTCATCCATTCTCCCTGTTTGGCCTGGGAAATGGCCTTTATACACCTCATCCTCTCCTCCTGCTTTTGCACCTCGTTGACTACCAGCTTCCTTCTTTGAGCTGGGGCCGCCTTGTGCCATGTAGGAGGAGTTGAACTGAAACCAAGACCCCCTCTTCCATGCTGAACTTGCCCCATGATATCACCAATTCGAAGGGCAGCCTTTGCATCTTCCACAACTTTCTTTGCCGCCCACTTTCTTCCAGTTTTCAACACAGGTGCTGCCTCCCTTACGCATTTATCGCGTGACTCTACTAATGTCATTTCCAATCTGACCTTGGCGCACTTAAACTCCTCGGTTAGAGCAGAGACTGGTAGCTGCAGTATTCCTTTACCATAAAGTCCCACTCTGCTGAGGCAGCGTGGAACTCCCAACCATTTCCTGATGTATGAACTGATTAAAGCTTCCAGCTTCTCTACTGTTGTCAAAGAAACCTCGTACACAGTCAGTGGCCACAGCAACCTCGGCAGTAGACCAAACTGAAAGCACCAGAGTTTTCATAGTATAGTATAGGGTGGTGCAAGCAGTCTGGTAAAGTGATTTTTTGGGGATAATAAACCCACATTCTGAAAGCAACCCATCCAGAGATCTATACACACAAGACGTTACGACTAACTGCAATTAGGAACAGATAGTACATGCTTAACTAAAGGCAATAACTTTTGAGTTTGTACAAAACGTACACACACTGTGATCTATAACACACATACTTGGAAGCATTCCTCATTCCCTCGATCGGACACCAGGCAAACACCTCACAGGTTTTTACTGATGAGTTAAATTCAACACATTGGCCAGTCGGATCCCCTGAGGATAAAAAAATAAATATTCTAAGCTTTAAAATCAGTTTACTAAGCTTTTTCACCACTATATTTTCTTCCTTTGAAAGGTCTCTAATGGTACTACTTGAATGATCTAAAAAGTGGCAGATTCACATACTCAACTATCTGATGTACTAAGATGTTTACTAAGATAGGTAAGTTAAGGAAACAATGATATAGGTGGGTATAGGAGCAGTGAAACTGGTTGGAAAATGTAGATTGTTTTAAAACCTTACCTTTAAATGATACCTTTAAGCCAGGCTTGTTTGGATGTAACTAACATTTAGAACACTGTGTATCTGGGAGTATTCCACTGTTTAATTTAACAATGGAATTGTGACAGGATGAAAACCCCTCACTTGTAAATCGTGTTTATTTGGGTTGAATTTTATTTTGTTAGTCTGTTTTGTACCGGTACTTGTTTTCATGAAAGTTCATTTTGAGCCTCAATGATCTGTTCATCTTCATGTGAATGCAGCTGGTTTAGCTGAATTGCTTAAATGATTGGTAATGTAGTCTGGATGCGCAGCCCTTTGAGCTGCTGCTAGTTCTGTTTTGGACTCATGGGTGAGGCTGGCTACCTGTGTGCGATCCTGCTCTGCTACAGAGAGCTATTTTGTTAGAAGTCTATTAGGTAACTTTTGTTTTTGAATGGTTAAAAGTATTTAGTTTTAGATTTCATTTAATAAACGTGTGCAGTGCTGTGCTGGAACTGCATCCTCTGACTCCTACTCCAGTGTATCAGCGCTTGCTACCATTCTGTCTTTGTCCAGCACGGTCAAGCCCTCACAGGAATAATCCTTGCCGTGGAGTTTTGCAGAATCTATATTCCATTCACACAAACGATAGCAGCTCAACTGAATCAAACACTAGAGCAAAAGATGACATACCATTACTCTTCTGGTTAGTATATTCCTTTGTGCAATCCTCATTTGAGCTGCATATTGTTCCAGAGTCTGGTCCCTAAAGAAGATGGAAAAGGGCTGTTTATGTACACATGCTGCATCATTGGACCTGTTTTTGTTATTTTTTTTAAGAACATGTAACATCAGACAAAAATTTTGAAAAACAGAAATCAAATCAAACCTGTTTATAAATCACTAAAAGTTTTGGAAGAATGCTGTGGAATTCACAATGGGCTGTCAAGTAAGTGAACACTGAATGAATGGCATGCTAATATACAGGCTAAAAACTGCATCTCATTATTTCTGACACTGGGAGAGGGACAATCAGAGCCGGATGCATAGGCAAAGTAGACATGTGCCTACGGCCCGAACTCAAGGGGGGGCCCAAAATGTGTTTTTTTTTTTTTTTTTTAACATATACAGATTTACGCCTAAACTGGAAAACAACACTCACTGAACTTGTATGCCAAAACACTGGCGATTTCTCTGCTCTTCTGGAGAAAAGGGCATTTTATTTAATGAAGGAAGTCAAAACCCACTGGATCAACAAAAAAACAAAACAAAAAAAATAAGGAAACATTATTGCAGATTTTGCATGCAGTAAACTGTAACGTATTTGACTACACAACAATGTACAGGTATGTTTGTTTTTTACTATTTATTTTTGTGGACTATTATGGAGCTACCGTTAATGAACAAAAGCTTGAACACCCTTCTATATATTACCTATATATCAACTTCATATGGTGCTCCATGTTGCCTTTTTATTCACTAAATCATCCTGATTGTAATCTTGTTTTAAATCTGGCAAGCAGAGTCTCCAATAGAAATGTAGGAATGTGCTGTCACTCAGTTGTTGGGCGGGTCTAAAGTATTCAGAACGAATCAATGATAAATACAAGTCAAGAAGGCGGGACATTGCCCTGCAGCACAGGAAAATGTATTTATTATTATTTTTGTAGAAGCTTTTATTTTTTTTTAATGTGAAAAGGGTAAAGTCAACATGAATTGATTAACCATTTCCAGTTTTCCCGGTGTTTCAGTGTTTATTGGCTATCCACCGAAGAAGAAAAAAAAATCAGAAGCCCTAATTACAGTGTTGTTGTATATAAACATGTAACATCTTTCATTCTATATCGCAGTTAAAGTAATGTAGGCCTATATTTGATATAGAAGCTTTGTACCGGGATAAAAAATAAATTTAAAAAAAGATTTTGATCTACGAAGCGTCAGTAACTGGAATCTGTAAATTTGCTGTAAAATCTGCTTCAGCGAGTGACAGCTAAACAGTTCAAATAAGATACTAAAGGACTATGCTGTGCAAAAAGGAGCACAACATTAACAATATGTAAGTTACATGCATAACGATTTCTGTTTAGTTTTCAAGTAGCCTAAAATGACAGGTAGATTAATGCAGTTTGCAATTATTGTGCTTTTAAATATATTATAAATTATGATGTTTCTGTGACTTCATATTAGTTCAGTAAAATAATACATGTAGTATAATGCATTCTGTTAATGGTAAAGGCATATTTTATGTAAGGACTGGGAATCACCAACCTGCTTAATTGTGTTAAACTGTATTCCACAGACCGGGTTTGGTCTGTGGAAAAGGTGGCAACCCTAGGTGGAGCGCTAGTTATAAAGGCTATAGTGTATAGAGGTGTGTGCGTGTGTGTGTGTGTATGTTTGTATGTATATGTGTGTGTGGCTGTTTGTTCAGTGGTAGGGGGCTCACAAGTGTATGCTTGCCTAGGGCCCAGTGATGGCTTAATCCAGCCCTGGGAACGATTGTAAATGATTGGCTGGGAGGTGAGTCCATATATACGTATTTATTATTATTGATTTCTTAGCAGACGCCCTTATCCAGGGTGACTTACAATTGTTACATCGTATTATATTTACCTACAATTACATTTTTTACATTATTTTTTTACATACAATTACCTATTTATACAGTTTTTTATATACCTTTGCTAATATACAATATAGATGCCAGCATCTTTAAAAGTAGTTACCTCCAGACAGTTTCCTTGAGTTTGATTCTTTGTGACTACTGCATTAGTAACAACAAAAAAGGAGTCCTTCCCCTGTGGAAGAAAATGAGAATTGTAATACAAAGGAAATTAGGACATAACTGTCACTTTAAGCATTAGTAGAACCTTGGTGTCATCCCACTAAAATATCTGTCAGTCACCCTATTTAAACCACAGTCAGCTTCCTAATTCTCATCTTGCTTTTCTGTTTGTGGTTAGCTAGCAGACCTGCAGACCCAATCTTAAAACAAACCTTTTGTTTTCAATCGGCTTAAAATGACTACTAACCCGATGCAGCTTTCGTTTTCATATGATTCAGATGAAGATTTTTTCACTCCTTCTGGCTGTCTGCCTGTAACAAATAATCCACCGACAAAACTCACAAAGAAATCCGGGAGCGATTGGGCTGCTTTATTTGTTTCATAATGCAATTCCATATCGGCAGAGCCTGTTTTTCCCCTCAAAAGTCACAACAGAAATCCAAGCTTGTCAGTTCACACTATGCCCCTGTAGTGCAAGCTTCACTCACTCATGATCCAGCTACTACAACCCTGCACTTTTCAATTTCATCTGATCCTTCGTCCGATTTGCATTATCAGATTTTTAACAATATGAAGCAACTCATTCATCCTCTTTCCACCTCAATTTCTACAGTATTTGATGCCTGGATGCGCTCGATATCAGGATCACTCGCTTGGAACCGGCAGCCATTACTTCCTCATCAGTAGCACCAGCAGCAGCAGCACTCGTCTCTCCAGCTGCTTCAGCCACGCCCACTCCTGATCTCGAGCTGCCAATCTTCACTCTAGTGACTTCGACTAGTTCAGGATCCTCTTCTGCTTCAGTAGTTCATCGCCACTCTCTCTCTCCTCAATTGAGACGTAATATTATTGAAGGTAAAGATATTAATTTGGTCTCAATACTTATTCAAACCTCAGAATTTCTGGATCACAGGGTAGTAGACTGTGGAGATTTGTCTGTTCACGGATCCTTGGCTGTGTAAAAATCTTACTGTGACAGGATTGACCGAGGTTTGAGACAGTTTTAAAGTTCAAAAATAAAGTTTTTAATAAACAAAAATAATCAAATAAATAGGCACGATGGCCAAACAAAAAGGTTTCAAACACAAAATACAAACACAAAACAATAACTTACAAAATAAAGTTTCCAGGCTGGGCGTTGCCTTCACTGGAACAGAAAACACAGCACAAACAAAACACTCCTTCTCTTTCCAGAACTCTCTCTACAACTCCCCCCAGCCAGGGCCTCTCCCCTGGCTTTTATTCCCTGTGGCTGGAGCCCAATTAATCAATAATAGCTAATTATTCAATTAGGGCTCCAGCCACATTCTCACATGTTTTCCTGGCAGGGAGGAATTTTAACCCCCTCCCTGCCAGTCCCAACCATGATCATAAAGACGGGGCAGTCCCCCGTCAATCCCCCCCCTTATGCCAAGCACAACATGGCCTAAATGGCCACCTCCCCCTCAGTCTCAGTCCCGGAAGAGGGGGAAGCACAGTGTCCATGGGGGCGGCCATGGTGGGACGTCCGGCACCACCCAATTCTTCGTGGCCGGCAGCTCCCTCTTCCGGGGCTCCGGCCACACACTATCTTGCCACGAAAGTGCCGCTGGGGGAGCTGGTCTCCTGACCTCCCTCCCCCTCTTCATGGCCGGCAACTCCCCTCCGTGGGGCTCCGGCCATAGTGTAGCGACCCCAGGCGAAGCAGGATCCCTGGCAACCCCAGGCGAAGCAGGATTCCCAAAGACCCCAAGCGACGGCAGCAGCGGCGGACCCTCGGGTGGCGACGGCAGCAGCAGCGGACCCTCGGGAGGCGACGGAAGCAGCAGCGGACCCTCGGGAGGCGGAGACGGGAACGGCGGCCCGGCTCCCTCTGGTGGCGGAGGTGGGAACGGCGGCCCGGCTCCCTCTGGAGGCGGGAACGGCGGCCCGGCTCCCTCTGGTGGCGGAGGCGGGAATGGCGGCCCGGCTCCCTCTGGTGGCGGAGGCGGGAACGGCGGCCCGGCTCCCTCTGGAGGCGGGAACGGCGGCCCGGCTCCCTCTGGTGGCGGAGGCGGGAACGGCGGCTCGTCTCCCTCTGCTGGCGGAGGCGGGAACGGCAACTCGTCTCCCTCTGCTGGCGGAGGCGGGAACGGCAACTCGTCTCCCTCTGCTGGCGGAGGCGGGAACGGCAACTCGTCTCCCTTTGCTGGCGGAGGCGGAAACGGCAGCTCGTCTCCCTTTGCTGGCGGAGGCGGAAACGGCAGCTCGTCTCCCTCTGCTGGCGGAGGCGGAAACGGCAGCTCGTCTCCCTCTGCTGGCGGAGGCGGAAACAGCAGCTCGTCTCCCTCTGCTGGCGGAGGCGGAAACAGCAGCTCGTCTCCCTCTGCTGGCGGAGGCGGAAACAGCAGCTCGTCTCCCTCTGCTGGCGGACCCTCGGGAGGCGACTCCTCCCCTTCTGGCTCTCGGGACGACAGCTCCTCCCCTTCTGGCTCTCGGGACAGCGGCTCCTTCCCTTCTGGCTCTTGGGACGGTGGCAGCAGGGGAACCAGCAGGCATGCTCCTTCTGCTGGTGACGGTGATGGAGGCAAAACCAGCAGGAAATCTCCCTCTGCTGGTGGACACCTGGACTGTGGACGTTGGGCCTTCCCCCTCTTGGGCTCTGGACGCACCGACTCCCCCCTCTTGGGCGCAGGACGCACCGACTCCCCCGTCTTGGGCGCAGGACGTTCGGGCTCCTCCCACTCAGGCGCAGGACGTTCGGGCTCCTCCCACTCAGGCGCAGGACGTTCAGGCTCCTCCCACTCCAGGTCTGTGTCCGGTAACACCTCCGGGCAGTGGTGCTCCTCATGCCCGTACTGCATGCACTGAGTGCACCACTCCTCTTCCTCCCATGTCTTCCTTCCTCTCTGCCTCCTTCTTCTCCCCTCTGTTTGCGTTGGGCAGATGGCCACTGTGTGCCCATATGCCCCACAGCCAGTGCACAACTCTGCCGCGAGACTTTTTAAAAACAACTCCCCGTCGTCATCTGCCTCCTCCTGGGCCAGGGCGTAGGGGCGTCCTGCCCAGTTGTGGCCATAGACTTCACCGCGCCCACACCAGTCCGCTGGTAGCACTTCTGGGCAGGATCTCCATCGATGATCCAGCATCCCGCACCATGAGCACCAGGGGAAAAGGCTGGCTGGGTCCTCCAGCTGGGGTGGCTGTTGTTGCAGCAGCCTACATTTCTTCGGCTGCTGCATCTCCTGCCTTTGCCGCTGTCTGCTCTTCCTCCCCCATTTAAATCAAGTTTCCAAAAAAAACCTCCCAAAAAAGAAAGAAAAAAAAAATGACTGCTCTGAGCCTCCAGGTGGCGCTATCCCGTTCTGACACCAACTGTGACAGGATTGACCGAGGTTTGAGACTCAGAGACAGTTTTAAAGTTCAAAAATAAAGTTTTTAATAAACAAAAATAATCAAATAAATAGGCACGATGGCCAAACAAAAAGGTTTCAAACACAAAATACAAACACAAAACAAAAACTTACAAAATAAAGTTTCCAGGCTGGGTGTTGCCTTCACTGGAACAGAAAACACAGCACAAACAAAACACTCCTTCTCTTTCCAGAACTCTCTCTACAACTCCCCCCAGCCAGGGCCTCTCCCCTGGCTTTTATTCCCTGTGGCTGGAGCCCAATTAATCAATAATAGCTAATTATTCAATTAGGGCTCCAGCCACATTCTCACATGTTTTCCTGGCAGGGAGGAATTTTAACCCCCTTCCTGCCAGTCCCAACCATGATCATAAAGACGGGGCAGTCCCCCGTCACACTTACTCTTGGAGAATTTGTGCTTGCTTTCTCTGTTTTTCGCGATGTCCTTTGTGAAGTTTATGCTCACCGACGGTCAGATATGGCGGTACCATTTTTTATGAGTATCATAAAGCTTTTTCAGCCAAAGCAGCTTCTCAGTTTGCGTCGGACAATACACTTGTTTGATTGACTGGTCTCAACCCAATCCTGATCTGTTTAACAGATTCTTCAGTGTTCTTCGTGCTAACACTTGAGGAGTTTGGGTTTCCACCGCCTATTCTACCTCTGTGTCCAAACGCAGCCTCCAATTATTCTTCCCCTGCTCTCAACAACACTCCTTTCTTCAGGAATTGCGCGTCTGCAGTTCTCCTATTAATTCTTCTGTGCTGCCTTTTTTATTAAGCAAAGATTCTCATGGAAGACTTGACAGAAATACTATGATTCTTGGTTGTAAATCACCCTCCTGACCTGTGAGGGTGCTAAGCAGCGAGAACAGAGTTACTTGGACGGGCTGTCCTGACAGTTATTTCCCAGGGTTCAAGGGAAGTCGGTGAAGGGGAAGGGGGCGAGACTCTGTTGCAATAACGCATTCACCCGGAAGGGAAACGACGTGGCAGCCGCAGAATGGAGAGACGGTTGCACTCGTTTAACAAGGGGTCATGTGTGACAGCATAAATCATAATCTGTTCCTTCGCATTGGTTTGTGTTTGAACCTTGAAGGACTGTGAGAGACCCCAGTGAACGTAACAGTATCATGAGTGTTTTGTTTGTTTTGTCTGTCAGTAATTTGTCTTCTTTGTAAATTGTCAGATGGCTAACACGTTTTCTGAGCTGTCGCCGTGGGCCAGCACAAAGCCGGAACAACACATCACCACCGTCACAAAATACTTGTAACTTGTATCACCCACCACGAGCACTACTGCACACACCCAGAACTGGTGACCGTGTTTGTATTATTGTGGGGTGGATATTATTGTTTATTATTTGGGACAGCAATCCCGTTGTTATTTACCCCGTGCAGTACACATTGTGTATTGCCAGGAGATTATTGTTTGGTCGCCAGATCTGGAAATTATAAATAAAACCCTTTCCAAACTGGATTACAATTATCTCTGTCTGCTTCATTCACGCACTGCATCACTCCTGCACCTGTATCCCCTCAGCCACTTTGTCACATGTGATGTTAGACACGGGACATGGATCATCGTGCATTGGCGGAGCTGCTGGAGGCACTGGACAGCAGATGGGAGACAGAGGAGAGAATGAGGGAGGAGCGCTACACTGTGCTCATGGGTAGGACTGGCACTTTCCACAAAACCAGCCCCTACAGGAACACCAGTAATGTCAGCACCGAAGGCTCGGGCAATGAAGGTGTCGGCGGAGGATGACCCAGAGGCGTACCTGGTCACGCTTGAGCGGTTGGCCACCACCATGTCATGGCTGCGGGAGTTCTGGGCAAGCCAGCTGGGACCCTGCCTGATCGGGGAGGCTCAGGTAGCAGAAAGAAAACTGATTGGCTTCCTGAGCCATTATATAGTGTACATACCAGATTTCTCCAGCCTTGCCAAGCCGATCTGTGAACTTCTTTCAGTTCCCAGAGGGGGAGGGGTAAGGAGGAAGAACTCAAAATGGAGAACAGAGGCCAAGCGGTCATTCCAGCCACCACCATCCCAACCAGTAGAATGGACTGCGAGGCATCAGGACATACTAGAGAGGTTAGTGGAAGCCCTGACAAGTCCACCAGTGAAGGCATACCCTGATTGTGAAAAACCGTTTGTGTTGCATGTTGATGCTTCAGAAGAAGGTCTGGGAGCAGTCAGGAGGCAGGAGGGTGTACTGAGAGTTGTTGCTTATGGATCCCGAACCTTGACTCCTGCAGAAAAAAATGACAGACTTCACTCAGGAAAGCTGGAATTCCTAGCTTTAAAATGGGTCATCACAGAGCGTTTCCGTGACTACCTCTTCTATGCTCCTCACTTTACAGTATATAGTGACAACAATCCGTTGACCTATATAATGAAGACAGCCTAGCTAAACGCTACAGGCCATCGCTGGGTGGCAGAACTTGCAGATTATCGATTTACTTTGAAGTACCGTCCGGGATCTGCCAATAGAGATGCTGACTTCTTATCAAGGAGGCCCACAAAGATCGACGAGCTTATGACTGAATGTACACAAGAGTGCCTGCCTGATACTCTAGCTGCAATGGAAGAAGCACTTGATGCTCAGGAAAGAGGTGATGTTGACTGGATCACCACTGTGTCGTGTGATGTGGCCACTTTGGCAGAAACTGTATGGGAATGTGAGACTACAGCCCAACTACAGACGACTGAGGACATCAGAGATGCACAGAAAGGGGACCCAGTTATCAGTAGAGTGCTAGCCCTAAAGCTGCAGAACAATGTCCTGAAGAATAAGGAAAGGCAAAAAGAACCTGCAACAGTAAGACATCTACCGAGAGAGTGGCCTCACTTGCAAGTGGACAAGAATGGAATACTTTGCCGCAAACAGCAACAAAACTTCAAATGGTCCTGCCAGAGAAGTATAAGATGGTAGTCTTCAAGCAACTTCATGAGAAGATGGGGCACTTGGGAGCTGACAGGATGCTTGCTTTAGCCAGAGATCGTTACTATTGGCCGAAAATGAGAGAAGAAATCGAGCACTACATAACTAAAGTGTGTAGATGTCTAAAACAAAAGAAACCAAATTGAACAACAAGAACTCTGCTACAAAGTATTGTAACCACTGCACCGTTCGAGATGATCTCCATTGATTACCTGCACTTAGAAAGAAGCAAAGGTGGATATGAATATATTCTAGTCATTGTAGATCATTTTACCAAGTTTACTCAGGCCTATGCAACATCAAACAAATCTGGAAAGACTGCAGCACAGAAAATATTCAATGATTTCATCCTGAGATTTGGATTCCCATTGAAAATCCATCACGACCAGGAAAGGGAGTTTGAAAATGAGCTCTTCAGGAAACTGCAAGAATACAGTGGGATACTTAACTCAAGGACAAGTCCCTACAACCCTCAAGCGAACCCTGCAGAATGTTTTAACCGGACATTACTGAGCATGTTGCGGACATTAGAAGAAGTCCAGAAGTCGAACTGGAAGGATTACCTCAATAAAGTGGTCCATGCCTATAATTCTACTGTCCACGAGGCAACTGGATTTTCCCCGTTTTTTCTGCTCTTTGGCCGAGAACCAAAGCTACCAATCAACCTGATTTTCCAAGAGAACAAGAAATGGAAAAGCAGTCCCATGAAAGTTATGCAGAAAAGTGCAAAACAGCTATGCAGGAAGCCTATGAGATTGTGTCTAAAAACTTAAAAAAATCTGCAGCACGTGGAAACAAGTATTACAATCGGCGAGCCTGGAGTTCAGTTCTGGAATCAGGAGATCACGTGCTGGTAAGAAATTTGTCTGAGAGAGGAGGACCTGGGAAGTTACGTGCACACTGGGAAGATAAGACACATGCAGTGAAAAAAGAAGAGGGACAGACAGTCCAGTGTATGAGGTTGAGCCATTAGAAGGAAGTGGGAGAATAAGAGTTCTGCACAGAAACTTGCTAATGCCCTGTCCATATCTTGTAGATGGACAAATGAGTAGTAACGCACAGCCAAAACAAAAACCCCACAGTCAAAAGAAAAAAACACCCCGGCGCAGAGACTATACTGTTTCAGTGAATCAGGAAAATTCTGAAAGCTCGGGTGAAGAACCATATGGTTTCTTTATAACAGCACCTAGAACTGTTACAAGAGAAGAAACAAACTTCAGATGTAACAGACAATCTGTGTGAGTGAGACAGCCATGAATGCTGTATACCTACGATCGTTTAGGGGAACCTACCTATCGACCTGCTGACCAGAGAGTACACAGTGAGATGGAGGGACCTGCAATGCTTAGAAGGAAACCTGTACCGATTGTTTGGGCTCCACCGAGACGCCACCCAAGTCTGGTCACTTCTGCTTGGTAGGCCAAGGATGCTGAACAAAGGACTCAGAGACTGTTAAATGTTTCATGTTCTTGTTAAAAAAAATGTTAAATAACAAAAGTTATGTGTGGACCATTAAGGTATTTTAAAGTACATGTTTATTTACAATGCCTGACTGACAGTTAGTGTAGTTTTGAAGTAATTGTCTATTTACAGTCCCTAGTAACTACTGGGTTAGACTACCAGAGTATAACTGAACACAAAAGTAACACCTGTTCTTCAGTGAGTTAAAGATAGAGTACTAGTACAGTTGACGGAATTTTGATTGGTACTATTCAAGTATTTGTGATATAAGTGAAAAGTGGCATGTACGTGTTTAAAACACAGAGAAAAAAGGAGTGAAATGGTAGATGTCATGCCTGTCTCATCATTTTTGTTGGTTGGCCAACCAGCATAACTGTAGGCTAATTTAAACTCCTGAAAAACAAGAAAAATAGGACAGTTTTACTATTTCTTGTATTTATGCCATAAGTATTGAGATGAAAGGTGTAAAATATAATCTTTGTAAAAGAAAACTTGCCACACACCACTTAAAGGTTAAATTGTTTATTACTGTTAATAAAATGTTTTGACAACATTTTTATTTTCTTAGTACGGGAGGGTGTTGAGCCCTAGAAAATGCTGGGAATAAAAATATGAACGTTGGGCATTAGTTGATGCATTTAAAACCTTCATGCAGAAAACCGAAGGCACATACAATACCTGCTGTTTATAGTAGCCAGAGTCAAATTAGTTTGTAATGGAGCACTGTACCTTTAAGAAGTAGACAGTTTTGAACGTGGGGAGGTGGAAGGTCACAGTGTGAAAGGTAGAGGAAAAGAAAAAATACAAACAAAACAAAAAGAAGACAAAAAAAGAAAAAGGAAGTGTGCACGTCTGATAACAGTGAACTGCTATTAAAAAATAAAGAAAATACAACTGAAAATGCTAGATCTGTGTGTAGAAAAAAACCTGAGTTGTATGTACGAAAGAAGTGATACGCCTTGCTTTGTTAAAAACCGATTGGGACCGTGGCTTAATAAAGTTGCAAGTAGAAGAAGAAAGCGGACTGCTGCTTGTTTCTTTTAAGGGTGCAACATTACCGGTCTTGGAGGTCGATCGGTTCGGCCTCACCTCAGCGAGGGCGGTTCTCGAGCAGTCGAGGGGAGCCCCTCTTCTGTTGCTAAAGCCACAAGCACTTTGTCTTTATTTTAGTAGTCCCTTTACGCAGGCCTGGCTCCTGCCTCATGAAGTGTTTATTATTTAGAGCAATAAAGAAATGAGGACCAATTAGATGTTGTTTCATGAAGCAGAATATTGAATTAACTGTATGATGATGAAAGTAAAGGCACTCTGATGATCGATTATAATATCAGTGAGAAGGAATTCAAGTGTAGCGGATAGGAGCGCAGGACCCGGGGGATCCTTTTTCTAGTCCAGCAATACTTGATTATAATTATTTATTTCTTAGCAGACGCCCTTATCCAACTTATAATTGTTACAAGATACCACATTATTATTTACACATTATTTTTACATATAATTCCCCATTTATACAGTTGGGTTTTTACTGGAGCAATCTAGGTAAAGTACCTTGCTCAAGGGTACAGCAGCAGTGTCTCCCCCCCTGGGATTGAACCCATGACCCTCCAGTCAAGAGTCCAGAGCCCTAACCACTACTCCATACTGCTGCAGTAATCTGTGGTTATATAAAGTAGCCATTGTTTGTGAATGGAGGTGAACACAGGGGTGGTGTGCTGTAAGCTGCTCCTGTGAAAGAAAGACAAATAACATTGGTTTCATTCCTATTTACAATAGTGCGAGTCTGTGAAGAGTTGGCTGTTCACACAATCATAGCTTGCCTGAGCAGCGTCTATCACGGTTTTCATTATGTTCTTTTTATGTTTGCTTTTCTTTGTAGCTCTTTTGAGTTTGATCATATTAGCTCGCTGCACATGTAATGTTTGTACTTTGTTCTATGAGAAACTCATAGTAACAATTGTGTAGAATTGCTGCACCTTATACCATAGTATCAGTAAAGTTTGTCAACGTGACGAGGTATTCTGTTAGCATGTTACCTGTGATAAACTACTGTGATCGACGACATCCCATAATACTCTCTTCAGCTCAGAGTCATTGGTAACTGCCACGCCCTTCACTTTCGCGGTCACCGAGCTGACAAGGTGACTGTTTTCCTGGTATTCCTTTTTCCAAAACAGGATGACACTGCCGAGTTCAAACACAGTGTTAGCAGAGAGAACGGATAGAGAAAAAACAGCGTGACACTGCTGAGGTGCAAACACAGTGTTAGCAGAGAAGACAGATAGAGAAAAAACAGCATGACACTGCTGAGTTCAAACACAGTGTTAGCAGAGAGAATGGATAGAGAAAAAACAGCATGACACTGCCGAGGTGCAAACACAGTGTTAGCAGAGAAGACAGATAGAGAAAAAACAGCATGACACTGCTGAGGTGCAAACACAGTGTTAGCAGAGAAGACAGATAGAGAGAAAAAACAGCATGACACTGCCGAGGTGCAAACACAGTGTTAGCAGAGAAGACAGATAGAGAGAAAAAACAGCATGACACTGTCGAGGTGCTTCCACAGTGTTAGCAGAGAGAATGGATAGAGAAAAAACAGCATGACACTGCCGAGGTGCAAACACAGTGTTAGCAGAGAAGACAGATAGAGAAAAAACAGCGTGACACTGCTGAGTTCAAACACAGTGTTAGCAGAGAAGACAGATAGAGAAAAAACAGCATGACACTGCTGAGTTCAAACACAGTGTTAGCAGAGAGAATGGATAGAGAAAAAAACAGCATGACACTCCCGAATTCAAACACAGTGTTAGCAGAGAGAATGGATGGAGAAAAAACAGCATGACACTGCTGAGGTGCAAACACAGTGTTAGCAGAGAGAATGGAAAGAGAAAAAACAGCATGACACTGCTGAGGTGCAAACACAGTGTTAGCAGAGAGAATGGATGGAGAAAAAACAGCATGACACTGCCGAGTTCAAACACAGTGTTAGCAGAGAGAATGGAAAGAGAAAAAACAGCATGACACTGCTGAGGTGCAAACACAGTGTTAGCAGAGAGAATGGATGGAGAAAAAACAGCATGACACTGCCGAGTTCAAACACAGTGTTAGCAGAGAGAATGGATAGAGAAAAAACAGCGTGACACTGCCGAGTTCAAACACAGTGTTAGCAGAGAAGACAGATAGAGAAAAAACAGCATGACACTGCCGAGGTGCAAACACAGTGTTAGCAGAGAGAACGGATAGAGAAAAAACAGCATGACACTGCTGAGTTCAAACACAGTGTTAGCAGAGAGAATGGATAGAGAAAAAACAGCATGACACTGCTGAGTTCAAACACAGTGTTAGCAGAGAGAATGGATAGAGAAAAACAGCATGACACTGCCGAATTCAAACACAGTGTTAGCAGAGAAGACAGATAGAGAAAAAACAGCATGACACTGCTGAGTTCAAACACAGTGTTAGCAGAGAGAATGGATAGAGAAAAAACAGCGTGACACTGCTGAGGTGCAAACACAGTGTTAGCAGAGAGAATGGATAGAGAAAAAACAGCATGACACTGCTGAGGTGCAAACACAGTGTTAGCAGAGAAGACAGATAAAGAAAAAAAAAGCATGACACTGCTGAGTTCAAACACAGTGTTTGCAGAGAGAACGGATAGAGAAAAAACAGCATGACAAATGTATTTATTTAACCAGTACAGAACTCTTGATATATACTTCTCGTTTACAAATTAAAGCAACATTACAAAATTAATGGCAAAAAAGACATCAATTCAAACAAGACAAAAACAAAAACAAAGACAAAAACAACTAAAACAGTCATAAAAACATAAATACAAAATATAAGCATAAAACTTCAAACAGATTTACATGATCCTGCCCAGAGTCAATATTTATAGGATTTACAAGCCTGGTAATATAATAAATATGTTGGAGTGATTTAAAAACGTATTGTGAAGAGGCTGCTTTTATGTTAGAAGAATGAATTCCAGAGATCAGATGCCTGATACACAACAGCACATTGGCCTGTATTATATCTCAATTTAGGGATTTTAAAAGTAGGCACATTCAGCCTGATCTTCAGAAGGCACATTTTTAGAGAGAAAATCGAGGTCACAATGCATTTGCACTGCAAGTTTTTTTTTTGTTTTTTTTTTTGCCACCAAATTATACATCTTTGTTTTCAACAGGGGCAGGTTCATTTCTCCCACTTGAAAATAATTTTGCAACTTCTGCTTCGGGCCCCCTAACTTTTGGCCCCATAACTTCTCATCAGGGATGCTTGAAATCTGTTTGCTGCGGGAAGATTTTTTATCTAGCCAGATTTTGCATGTTTTTAAATTTTGTGGGGAAAGTCAGTTTTTGGCAACATACGCAAGACAGTGATGAACACCACTGAATTAGCTTTACCTTTACATACTTTATATTTAAAATATTTGTGGGTGAGCATTGTAGAAGGTGTACATGGTAGCTTACTATCAATCAAACTGCTGTTTTGGTCGCACGCAGTATGAATGATTGGAGATGTAACCAATCAATCTGCAGTGTGTACAAGACTGTACAAGTGAGCGGGAGTTTTAATTTTTGATGAAGAGTCGTGGTTAAGAAGACTGGCCTGGCCTGCATCAGGTGATAAAAACTGCTTGTAACAGGGGAGATCTGTACTGACTGTCTGGCGCATGCATGGTTCTGCAGGAAGAGGGCAGCAGCCTCGTAAGATCCGCCTGTCAGTCATGGCGATGACACAGAGAGTTGGGGAAGAGGGTGTGTTGGCTTTCCCTCTCTCTGAGTGGCTGAGAGGCGGGCCTTGGTGGATTGCTCAGCCCATAAGTACTGCGCTTGGTTATGCATTCGGGTGGCCGTGATTGTGAATACACAGAGATGGTTCTAAGCAGGACAACAAGAAGTTTAAAGTGCAGATTGTTTCTGTACAGCGGAGCGTGGAAACTGGATACGTTCCGAGCACACAGAAACATTATGAAGCCCAAAGTCTCAGCATGTAAGAACAAGGCCATCGTTCCAGTTCAAGGGAGCACAAATTGTATTTTGGCTTACCATGTCAGCATGCCAAGCGGTCCCCTCGAAACGTATAAATCCATGTAGATAACAAAATGTAATACTGTGACAGAAATATGAGTTTTGGTTGTAAATCTCCCTCCCGACGTGTTGGGAACGTTGCTGGCCTGACAGTTCTTTCCCCAGGCCGGGAAGTCAGTCAGTCTGGAAGAAGGCGAGACTCCGTTGCAGGAACGTATTGACCCGGAAGGGAAACGAGGTAGCAGCTGCAGCCAGTAGAGACAGCTGCAGTCGTTTACCAAGGGGTCATGCGTGATAGCATAAAGGGGACGGAGGATCGTAAATCTTTTCCTTCGCTTGCTTCAGAGTGACAAGGAACTGGAAGGACCAGGAGAGATCCCCAATTGAATTGTATTAGAGAAAAGAGTTTGTGAGTGTTTTGTTTGTTTGTAGCGCTGTTAGTTATTGTCTTTTGTTTTGTAAATTCACTAGACGACTAACATGTCTCCGGAGCTGTCGCCTTGGGCCAGCACTACCTGGAGCAACAACACCACAGTCACTGTTTATTGTTATCACCCACCCTGAGCACTACTGCACGCACCTGGACTGGTGACCGTGTTAGTATTATTGTGGGGCGGATAACGTGTTATTATTATTTGGTCTGCACACCATTATAATTGTTTCCTTCCGTGCTTTACACATTGGTGTATATTGCTGGAGGATTATTGTTTTTTCCGCCAGACCGGGAGTTTACAAATAAAAGAAACCCCTTTTTCTAAACCGGATTACAGTTTCCTTTGTGTGGTTATTTCTGCACTGCATCACCTCTGCACCTGTTTCTAATCAGCAGCCACTTTGTCACAAATACCTAGAATGGTAGCCTAACTGTCATCTCAGAAGCATCAAGATGAGGTTTTTAAATTTGCTTTGGGTTTTACAGAAGAAATAATAATAATAATAATAATAATAATAATAATAATAATAATAATAATAATAATAATAATAATAAACAGATTTTAATTTTATTTTTTTCTGCCCTGGCTGTCTTTGCCTGCCTTTTCGCATGTTACCGCCTTGTTTCCGCCCCTTCAAAATGTCACACATACCGGCTGGGGATTGGTCAACAGCTGATTTCATGTTGTATTCGGCGGTCCCTCCAGTCCTGCTCATTTCGCAGATTGGAAATGGCTTTTTTGGTTTCGGGATTAAGAAAATGCGATATGGAAACTCGCGATATTATCGCATAAACAATCTTTCGCAAGAGTGATCAGGGTTTGATTTGGTTTGGCCCTTGTTAGAATTGGCACTGCTCAAAACGACCGATGAAGTAACCTACACAGATAATAATGCATATAACAGCAATATACACCCGTACCTGAAACTGTGGAAGATACAGTATATGACGCGATTGAAAATATGAGACAAGTTTTCTGATGTAAATGTAGCAGGTAAGACAACTGCTACTAACAACCTAATTGCGTGTTAATTGAAACTGATTTAATGTACCTTATAAAAGCTGTGTTCCATTGACTGCTCTTGACCGCAACGCTGTTTTTCGATCAGGACTGCCAGCGAGTTCCTTTGTTACTCTTCAGAGAAGGGCGATCAGGGAAACTCCGTGTCCACGGTAATTCAACTCGCCGAGGAGTGTGACCGCCACTGTTTCTTGTATCATGATTTGATTAAAGGGTTTCGCTTTGTTTATTTTAGCTCTTTTTTACTGTCTATGCGGTTTTGACCTGTAGTTATCCGAACCGCATTTTGTGTAGTACTAAACTGATTTAGCGCTTGCTTCTGTTGCCCATCCTGCCGTTGTATACGTACTGCAATATTACTAACCATAGCTAACACTAAGGAATTCTTCCTGGGCCTCTGCCAGCATGGTAGGGTGATTTTGGAGGGGTGAGTTGTTTTGTTTGGAATTATATTTTGTTTTTTTACATTTATTGCACAATTATGGTTTGTTTTGTATTCACCTTGGTCTTCTGTATTTTCTTTTTGTTATAGAGAATTGTGTTGTTGTAATTACCTGTCTGGTTTTGATATATATGCACTTGTAGTTTGAATACTATTTTTCTTTTTTAGTTTGCCCCTCTATGAGCACACGCTGGGAGAGATCCAGTGGTTTAAAATTAAGGTGTGCCTTGTGCTTATCATCTATTGTATTAGTTGAATCCTTAAGCACATGCTTGTTGGCCATCGTGTGGCAGTTTTCGGTATTGCATCTATCAGTCATTTTCTATACATAGTTCTGCATTCATTGTTGATCTTGTTTTAGTTTAATATTTCTTTTGTAATAAAACATTCTAAACTGCATTCTTGTCTGCTGGCTCATTTAATTGAGGGGGGGCTGTTGTAGAAACTTGGTAACATTTGCTTAGTGTGTCTAGTCCTATAGGGTATCCCTCCAGCTCTATAATATAAAACTCTATATTAGGGGGTGGCGTACTCAGATTAGCTTTTAGGGGTGCAGTGAGGGGGGGGGAGAAAGTCACAGTGCGTCCGCTACATATATGTGCTAGATAAAGACATTAGCATTGATCAGAGTTTGAAGGGCATCTGCTTTGAAATCTATCACACCAAAGTTATTTCTAAAAAGTGATATGCCTGCACAATGACTTTTTGCTGCACTGTAATTATAATGCTGCCATGGGGGGAGGGGGATGTTGTGATTTATATTGTTATAATGCTATAATTGTAAACACATTGCTGTTGTTTAAGTCATATTGAAAATAATATATTTCCATGTTTCATAACAATATACGAATTTATTTTTTTTAAACTATAGCAAAGTAATTTTATCTAAATTACTTATTTGAGGGCTGAGAATGAAAAATTTGGAAATTGCCAAAATAAATGGGCAGCTGGACGGTAAATGTAATACTTCCATATGAGTGCACACAGTTTGAAATCTGTATTTAGTGCATTTCTGATTATTGGATGTCCACACGTGGGTGCTGATGTGTAGACTGCATTGTGTTTCACTGGGCTTTGGCCTGACTTCAATGACAATGGCTCAGCTAGTATATTCATTACTTTGTTTTCTGTAGAGGAGATAGGGAGTCAGACCCGAAGCTGGCTGAAACCATTGGAATGGTTTATTTTACAGGTACGTTGTTCTGTTTATTTTTGTTGTTTACATTAAATGAGTAGTAGTGTTAAATGTTTTATGAAACTGTTAGAGAAATAAGGTTCAATGTAAATGTTAAAACATGCAATAATGTGTTTTCTGAGAAATGTATTTTATTTCAGCATGTTATCTCTAAATATAATTGTATTTTGTATTACTGCATGATTGGGAAGGAGGGATAGGGAGTAATAAATGAAGCTGGCTGAAACCATTTGGATTCTTTATTTTAAAGTTACTGCATGAGTGGGAACGGCTGCAAGAACTGCCTTCAATAAACCGTCTATTGGAGAACCTGAGGATTCCCTGTCTCAGTTCTTGTGTGATGCAGGAGAGAGGGAGTAACACAGGGAATATATATATATATATATATATATATATATATATATATATATATATATTATATAATCAAGGAGGCAGTACGGTCCAGTGGCTACAGTCCCAGGCTTGTAACCAGTTCAAATGCCACCTCTGCCACTGACTGACTCACTGTGTGACCCTGAGCAAGTCACTTCATCTTCTTGCGATCCACCCTGCGGATGAGATGTTAAGTCAATGTCCTATTGTAAGTGACTCTGCATATAATCCACAGTTCACAGCCTGCCTCTGTAAAGCACTTTGTGATGGTATATACAGTGCAATATCATATTAAGGGATTTCTTGTCTTCAAAGCTAGGGGTATAAATTAAAATAAGTATTGGTTGCCATGGATATATGCCTACACGTATTCATAAAGATTTAACTTATGAGTTATGTAAAGAATATTTTTTTTCCCCCAAAGTAAATAAAGTTTGAGATTGATTTAAAAAAAAAAAAACAAAAAAAAAAACTATACTCTTGTGAAAGAAATACGAGGCCCCTATTTGCAAAACATTAAGGACGGTCTGTTTTAAGGAATGTTTTCTGTACTATGTTTTTCAGCTTTTATTAATTCAATCAACTTTTTAAAAAAAGTTGGAGGCTGTGTGGTCCAGTGGTTAAAGAAAAGGGTTTGTAACCAGGAGGTCCCCGGTTCAAATCCCACCTCAACCACTGACTCATTGTGTGACCCTGAGTAAGTCACTTCACCTCCTTGTGCTCCGTCTTTTGGGTGAGATGTAATTGTAAGCGACTCTGCAGCTGATGCATAGTTCACACACCCTAGTCTCTGTAAGTCGCCTTGGATAAAGGCGTCTTCTAAATAAACAAATAATAATAATAATAATAATATAAAAATAAAGATATATCTATAAACTAAGCGAGTGTTGACTCACTTTGTTTCCTTGAGAAAAAAATGCAAGCAGAAAAAAATCAAACATGACAAATATGGTGATTTTGTATCACTAGTGCGTACTGGAATACTGTGATTTACATACTGGAGTTTGTATATGCTTGTGAAGTCTGAGAGGAACACATTGATTGGCTGTGCTAACAGTCACTTCGCATTCACATTTTAGGGCCCCCTACTTTTTGTCCCATAATTCAAGCACTGATCAACAATGAGAAAAAAAGGAAAAATACATTAATAGCCACCCAAGTTGAGTTTTGCTCGATGATGAGATTTTAGCACATCAAACTGTTCTTTTCGGCAAAGGTTTAGAGCCACTGGCAAATTTAAAATAAGGAAGGATATAACTGAAAAAATAAACGCAACGTCTTCCATAAAAAATGTCAAATAAAGAAGTCCAAAAATGACTATGCGACCTAAAGCACAGAACAGCAGTTGTTCACCCCCTAGTCTCTGTAAGTCGCTTTGGATAAAAGCGTCTTTTAAATGACTAAATAATACTACTACTACAGCGTGCCTATAGAAAAATACATCTTTAACTTATTTCAATATAAATGTATTCTATGATGTAATATTAATATTCATATTCTTTACATGCAATACCTGAATGTTTCTGTATGTTTGTGAACAATCAGAATATAAACGGTAAACATTAATATGCATTTGCTATATTTGTGCAATACCGGGGTATGCCAATAGATGGTGACCTACTCTAGGAGAGTATATTAAGTTCCAAGTTTGTAGGGACAGAGAGTGTACTAATACAGTTGTTGTATTGGCTACATGTGTGAGACTCGGTAAATAATACATGCATACATGCCAACAGTCCCTATATGGTCGGGACAGTCCCGATTTCCTAGCAAATGTCCCGCGTCCCGATGCTTAGGAAGAAAGTCACGATATTTACCCATAGAAAAAAAAGTATTCTGCACAGTCGAGTTAGTCTTCGTGCGGCTTATACAAAAGTAAGAACGCTTCATTATGTTTATTTTTACTGTCATGATGGTCGTGTTAAGTTGGGGGGATACGTCTATTATATGATAATGAGTGTTTTTTTTCGTATGACTCCTCCCATATTGAAACTGCATTGAAATCAACAAGCTGGCAAATGCCAAGAGCTCAATGGTAATTACCTACTGCAAACAGTTCAGCAGACATGGAATTCCAGATGAAGTGATATCTGACAATGGCCCACAGTATGCATCTGCAGGATTTCAACAGTTCAGCAAAGAGTATGGGCTTAAGCATACTACAGCATTGCCTAGATATCCTCAATCTAATGAAAAGGCTGAAAAAGCCATGCAAATAAAAAGAATAAGAATTGTTAAGAAAAGCCATAGCTGATTGTCAACATCCACATCTTACATTACTGGACTATCGCAACACACTACTGGAGGGTTTGGCATGAACAGTTCAATTACTTGTGGGACGAAGGACAAAAACCAGACTCCCCTCTTCACAGAAGCTGCTCCAGCCACAAGTAGCAAGAGGAGTTACACAAAAGCTAAAAGTAAACCGAGAAAAAATAATACTACGACCGAGGGTCAAAACTTCTGAAGCCTCAGCCAGGAGATACAGTGAGGGTAAGGGAGGAGAGAATGTGGAGACCTGCTGTTGTTCTAACAAATAGCACACAGCCACACTCATGCATTGTGGAATCGGAAGGGCATCAGTACAGAAGAAACTGAAGGGATTTGATAAAGACGACAGAAACCTGAAGCAAATGAAGTGAAGCATCAAAGGAAACAAGTGGCTGAAAAAAGTGAACCTCAGGAGAGGATTAAGAACATAAGAACATAAGAACATAAGAAAGTTTACAAATGAGAGGAGGCCATTCAGCCCATCTTGCTCGTTTGGTTGTTAGTAGCTTATTGATCCCAGAATCTCATCAAGCAGTTTCTTGAAGGATCCCAGGGTGTCAACTTCAACAAAATTACTGGGGAGTTGGTTCCAGACCCTCACAATTCTCTGTGTAAAAAAGTGCCTCCTATTTTCTGTTCTGAATGCCCCTTATCTAATCTCCATTTGTGACCCCTGGTCCTTGTTTCTTTTTGCAGGTCAAAGAAGTCCCCTGGGTTGACATTGTCTATACCTTTTAGGATTTTGAATGTTTGAATCAGATCGCTGGGTAGTCTTCTTTGTTCAAGACTGAATAGATTCAATTCTTTTAGCCTGTCTGCATACAACATGCCTTTTAAACCTGGGATGATTCTGGTTGCTCTTCTTTGCACTCTTTCTAGAGCAACAATATCCTTTTTGTAACAAGGTGACCAGAACTAGGCAAGGTCTTGTAAAGTTGCATTGTAAAGTTTTAACATTACTTCCCTTGATTTAAATTCAACACTTGTCACAATATATCAGAGCATCTTGTTGGCCTTTTTTATAGCTTCCCCACATTGTCTAGATGAAGACATTTCTGAGTCAACATAAACTCCTAGGTCATTTTCATAGTTCCCTTCTTCAAATTCAGTATCTCCCATATGATATTTATAATGCACATTTGTATTGCCTGCATGCAATACTTTACACTTTTCTCTAATAAATGTAATTTGCCATGAGTCTGCCTAGTTCTGAATGCTGTCTAGATCATTTTGAATGACCTTTGCTGCTGCAACAGTGTTTGCCACTCCTCCTATTTTTGTAATGTTTGTAAATTTAACAAGTTTGCTTACTATACCAGAATCTAAATCATTAATGTAGATTAGGAAGAGCAGAGGACCTAATACTGATCCCTGTGGTACACCGCTGGTTAACTCACTCCATTTTGAGGTTTCTCCTCTAATCAGTACTTTCTGTTTTCTACATGTTAACCACTCCCTAATCCATGTGCATGCATTTCCTTGAATCCCTACTGTGTTCAGTTTGAGAATTAATCTTTTATGCAGGACTTTGTCAATAGCTTTCTGGAAATCTAAATAAACCATGACATATGCTTTGCAATTATCCATTTTCAATGTTGCATCCTCAAAAAAGTCAAGTAGGTTAGTTAGACATGATCTCCCTTTCCTAAAACCATGCTGACTGTCTCCCAGGATATTGTTACCATATAGGTAATTTTCCATTTTGGATCGTATTATAGTTTCCATAAGTTTACATATAATAGAAGTCAGGCTTAAGGTCTGCAGTTACCTGGTTCGGTTTTGTCTCCCTTTTTGTGGATCGGTATTATGTTTGCTATTTTCCAGTCTGTCGGTACAACCCCTGTGTCAAGAGACTGTTGCATGATCTTGGTTAGCGGTTTGTAAATAACTTCTTTCATTTCTTTGAGTACTATTGGGAGGATATCATCTGGCCCAGGGGATTTGTTTATTTTAAGAGCTCCTAGTCCCTTTAACACTTCTACCTGTGTTATGCTAAAGTTATTTAAAACTGGATAGGAACAGGTCGAATGTGTCGGGCATGTTGTCCGTGTCCTCCTTTGTAAAAACTTGTGAAAAGCAATCATTTAATATATTTGCTATTTTTTTCTTCATCTATGAGTTTGCCATTTGTGTCTTTTAGACATTTAACCTCCTCTTTGAATGTTCTCTTGCTGTTATAATATTGGAAAAATATTTTGGAATTGGTTTTAGCCCCCTTAGCAATATTGATTTCTATCTCTCTCTTGGCCTCTCTAACTTCCTTTTTGACTTATGTTTGCAGTTCCAAGTACTCTTTCTGTCTACTTTGTTTTTGGTCCCTTTTAAATGCTCTGTAAAGTGCCTTTTTTCGCTGAATATTTTTTTAATTGATCTATTAAACCATTTTGGCCATTTTGTTTTAGATTTAGATTTGTCTATTTTTGGGATATAATTGTTTTGCGCCTCTAGTGCTACATTTTTAAAAAACAGCCATCCTTTTTCTGTGGATGTTTTCTCTATTTTACTCCAATCTACTTCTGTTAGTCTCTGTTTCATACCTTCATAGTTTGCTTTTCTAAAATTGTAAACCTTAGCTTTAGTCATTACTTTTGGGGTTTTAAAAAATATTTCAAATGAGACCATGTTGTGGTCTGAGTTTGCCAATGGCTCTCTGACCTCTGTTTTAGTTATTCTGTCTTCATTATTTGAAAAGACTAAATCAAGGCATGCCTCCCCTCTTGTCGGTGCCTTGACAAATTGCATTAGGAAGCAGTCATTTGTCATTTCCACCATTTCAATTTCGTCCGTCGTGCCCCCCATCGGGTTTTCCCATTTTATACGGGGGAAGTTGAAACCCCCCATTAGTATGGCTTCTCCTTTTCTACATGCATTTCGAATGTCATTGTATAACAGATTGTTTTGCTCAGCGACTGAATTTGGCGGTCTATAGCATGCTCCTATTATTATTCCCTTTGAATTTGTGTCCATTATTCTGACCCATATTGATTCTGCATTGTTTTCTTTGTCCTGATTGAACACCTGGGCTTCAAGACTATTTCTTATGTATAGCGCTACCCCTCCGCCTCTTCTGTCCTGCCTGTCTTTCCTATACAGTGTGTACCCATTAATATTATATTCTGTACCCACTAATATTATATTCATGAAGAGACACTATCCAGTTAGAATTCAGAAAGCTGAATTCTTACTGGATAGCGTCTGGGACAGAATAATCCCTGTATAGCCACTAGGGTCAGGGTAGTCCACCCCTGCACTTACAAAACACTGGAATACTTATAAAGAAGGGGAGATGTAATGATACTGTGTTAAGTTACTGGGATTCAGTTATGTCGGTGTACCTGCAATACCGGGATATGCCAATAGATGGTGCCCTATTCTAGGAGAATACGTGAAGTACCAAGTTTATATTGACAGAGTGTTCTAAAGTTGTATTGGCTGCACGTGTGAGACTCAGTAAATAATATAAAGAATGATGATGTTTTATGTTTCGGAAAGCAGTTTAATTCCTTGAATCCGGCGATATTGCAATGTGTGTGCAATTTATTACACCGGGCATATCTGGGAAGCCAGACAACTGATAGCATTTGTGTTTGGTTCTATTTTGTTCCTCACCTCCAATTGGAAATATTATACTCCCGTGCCCTACGGAAAAGCGCATCTGTGACATCAGCCAGTATCTCTGACACAGAAGACTGACAGATGCCTGATCTGTCCCCAGCTGTTGATGGACGGCACTCGACTTGCAAAACAGAATAATTGCGGACTTCAATTGCTTAACAAGCTGTAATGCGAGTGTATTTTCATAAAGCGCGAACCCTGAAATGCCTCCGAGCAGCTGGCTTTTGAAAATACAGCTTGCCAGCTATCTGGTGTCACAAAGGTGTTTTGCGACCTGTTTTTCACTTTGCCCCTTCTGAAAATCAGGCGGATAGTTTGATCTTAGTGCAATGGTAGTGTTACATGTCATAGGTAGAAGTGCATTTAACTCAAATATGTTGTCAGATAGAAGGAACACTAATCTCAATACGGGAGCAACAGAACTCTGAATCACTCAGGATGATGACAAACATCAGGAATGAATAGTTTAATAATTATCTCCTTCGTTGTGGCCAGTCTCACTTTAAGACCTTCGTTTCAAAACAATGCAAATTCAGGGATCTGAACTATGCTACGCCAGCATAGAAAAAAAAACGAATTTATTAATGATATTTCACAAAAAAGAAGTGATGTAAATAAATGAATTGTATTATGTTGTGTGTTATTCTTAATACTACCACTACGACTATGACTACAACAACAACAACAACTACTACGACTACCACGAAGAAGAAGAAGAAGAAGAAGAAGAAGAAGAAGAAGAAGAAGAAGAAGAAGAAGAAGAAGAAGGTTAGTACTACTAATAGTAACAACAAGTACATTTTACCCGATATTTTACTAGAGGAAAGTCCTCAATTAAATATGTCCAATTTCTTTCAGAGCATTAGTGCTTTGTCAGTAGAAGTCTTTGACTTGTGACTCACCAGATCGATATGAAAATGATTCCGTGTATACTCCATTTCAGGCATGCCAGTTTTTTGCTTTTAATCTGCAAGTATTTAACTGTATTGTAGTACCTAATGGAATTCCACAGACCCATTGTGTGCCTGAAATTGTTTAAAGAAATAAAAATAAATATAGTGTTCTAAATTCTGTTCCTTAACACTGGCAGCAAGATACTCTTGTCACATGTACTACTAGCACCAGTGCTGCCTTTTCTAGTGCTCGACAGGGTTGCCAACTATTTTTACAAAAACTCACCAATTCTTCCTAAAAACCCGCCCAAACCCAACCCAAGCAGGAGCGTAAGTTGTGACATCACACTCACCTCTGATGTTCCCCAGTGTAACAAATAGCAACTACATTATTTGCAATTTCAACTTTTTGTGTTTTATGTGCTTAATTACCAGGGATCCTAGGAATCCGTTTGCTGCGGAATAAGTTGCTGTCGGAGAGTTTTTATTTGTACACTTGCAAAAACTATGAAGGCTTTTTTTGGTTGTTTGGTAACCAAATCAATACACTTCTCATATATAATCATCATCGACACAGGCAATGCTTAAATTTAGTGAACATACTTGTTCAATAAAACTGCTTCTGGCGAACGAGGTGCACTGTCAATGTCACATTCATGCTGAAACGTAGCTGCAGTTTAGTTCAGTATCCAGCGCGTTTTTACTACTCAACAAGCTGTTTAAAGATGTTGGGGGCCCTCAATTTTAGCCTTTTATTTTAATTGTGGAATAACGCTGATACGAATCATACGAAAAATCATTCCTTTTCTTTAATCAAGTAAAACCTTTGAGAACAAATTCTTATTTGCAATAACGCCTGTTACCAGACTGTGCCTTTTAGAAAGTGCTCCGTTTGTAGCCCAAGGTAATAATGAAATGTACATCATATGACAAATATTGATGCGTGTCATTGTTACAATGTTTAGCAACAGTGATGTAAACACTAATGGTTGTGTATCATACAGCTTAGTATTTTGCTTAGTCATATCGTAAATATTTTAAAACTACTCAAAATATAACCAAATAAAATACCCGCAAAAATGTCCAAAACTTCTCACGTGTGACGTCAGTAGAATACGCTATATGCGATATCACCATGTTAATTTTTAACCAATGAAAATGCAGCATTTGGTTTTGACAGGCGGCCTTAACCAATCAGGACCAGAAGTCCCGCCTCCCAGTTCCGGTCATGTGTTTGTAGTCTTTAAGCAATATCGGAAGTCCCACCCTCCCATCCTGTCACGTGTATGTAGTTGTTAATGCACTTTTGGAATCTGTGTTCCATGATTGTAGTTTATCACATTAAAATAGGGAATTAAACAAAGGTTTGGGGTATTCATTTTTAATTTAAATGTATTTAGAGTGAAATGGGTAAACAGGAGAATACATTGTTTTGTTATATGTGTCATTTCAGAAAATAAAATAAGCTTTTTAGAAAAATAAAAATAAGTTTGAAAACAAGGGTATACAGTTTGTTATATTCTTTATTTCAGAAAAATAAAATGAGCAGTAAAATGGGTGAAAACAAAAAGGGTACGAAGTGCTGAAAAAATAAACGAGCTTGAAAACGAAGACAGTAAAATGTTAAAAACAAGTACATTACACAGAGAAGCGTGTCCGTTTAAAAATAAATAAATAAAATAAAGTGTTTTATAATGAACAACGATCCGATGCTGTATGTACAGAGCTAAATTGACCTATACAGAAGGAAAGCGACACAGGATGGTCTTAAACAGAGAAGCGTGTCTGTTGAAAAAAGACAAAATGTTTAAAATAAGGAACAACCTGTTTAAGAAATGTACATACTTAACCCAACACAAATAAATAAATACATAAATAAATAAATAAAATAAAATAATAATAATGTGAGACCCTGTATACATTGTTAACATTTAAAAAAACCTTCTTGCATTACTTATTTTACACAGCTGGATGTACAAGCATGTCTAAAACAGCAGGGTCGGCTTCTGAAATGTCTGTACCAAGTGTCTTGAGTTTAAAACAGGGGTGCCCAATCCTGGTCCTGGAGGGCCGATGTCCCTCCTGACTTTTGTTGCAACTGTGCCCAAAATTACTTAATTGGACCAATCAAGCCCTTATTAGAAGCTTAATTTGTCCAATTAATCAATTTAGTGTACAGTTTAAACAAAAACCAGGAGGGCATCGGCCCCCCAGGACCAGACTTGGGCACCCCTGCTTTAAAACCTTAAAATGTCAAATAAAAAATAAAAAAGAATACACACCTTGACTATCGGCTGCTGCTATGTTAGACTTGTTACAATGTATTTACATAAACTGAAGAAAAAAAAACAGTTTTAAAATAAGATGCTACAAACCTTTTCAGTGTCAGTGCTTGTCTGTATCTGAACAAACAGAGAGAATTGCGAGTGTGGCTGCAGTTCCCCCAGGGTGCTGAGGGCGTTGTGGAAGCGCCACGCCCCTTCCTGTCACGTGATTGTAGTTTTTACAGAAGTTTTACCTAGGTTCAGGGCCATGTGTGTAGTTTTAAAACAACAGTTTTAAAGTTTTCAAGTCAATTTTGAGATAAAGAAAACAAATTGTTACCGTAAAACGGTAAATAAAACTAAAGTATAGAGATGTTGTTGTATTTTTTTTTAATTTATACAATTAAAATAAGGCATATGTTGACCCAGCTGTGCAGAAAGATCAGTTTGGGTCTCTCTTGGCAATGCTGAAGAGGCCTGTAGCTTATACAGAAGTATACAAAAAACACAAAAGTTTTCAAAAGTACAGATTGAAGGATTATCATCTGAACAAAACAGTCTTTAGGCACGTATTTAAACACTTTGAAACCAGGCGTTTATGCTGAAATGCACGGATCATGAATGTATATTTAAGTTTATTTATTTTAAAGCTTCAAAACGTCAAAACAATATGGTACAAACATTGACTATCAGCGGTCATATTTTAGACAATTTCCAACATTGTTACAACGTATTTACTTAAAGCAAAAAATTGTTTTAAAATAAAATGTGATAAACTTCGGCTGTGTCTATTCTTGTGTGAGCATGGCAGACTGAGAGAGAATTGTACAAGCGACAGATCCCCCTCATGAGCGAGGGGCTGGGGATTGCACTGGCCTGTGGTGATAGGCTAGAGGCGATAAGTACAAGAGTCTGCTGTAATTCCTTTAGGTAGAATGAGAACAGTTTTAAAGAGGGGAATGGTAAACAATTTTAAAAAGTTAATAAAATGACATAGAACACTTCTCGTTACACAGCATGTCACTCCCGTTTTAAAGTTTTTCATACATAGGACTGCATTTACAGAAAACTGCACGAAAAACTATTCCATATATCCTGTTAAAAAGTGTGCAGAATAGTGGGGTGTCTGCATAAAGAAAATAAGTGTCAAATTGGTTAACAGACCAGTAAGCTTACACGATGCATAAACCAAATAGGGAGCATTTTTCAAGAGAAACAGAACGGTGGTTGCTGACATTGAGTAGCAATGGCAAAATGAACTAGAGATTAGAGATGTGCTGGTATTGAAACTTCAACGATGATTTTAGGTTACATTATAGCGTGTATAGCTGCGCTGTCTAAGGATGCAGGGCCTGGCCCTTTGACAAGCAAGACAGCTAAAGAAGTGGACAGCGCATTTCAAAGCCTACAACATGCTGTGTCCTGCGGTGCTATCTAGAGGTTGTCCAGCCAGTTTCACAAGAGAATCGGCAATGCAATTTCGATGAACAATTGTTGGGGAGTTCTTAGCACAGGGCACACACTGTAAAACTATTATCTTTTGTTGCCCTTACACTTCACACTGTGTGTGTGTGTGTGTGTGTGTGTGTGTGTGTGTGTGTGTGTGTGTGTGTGTGTGTGTGTGTGTGTGTGTGTGTGTGTGTGTGTGTGTGTGTGTGTGTGTGTGTGTGTGTGTGTGTGCGTGCGTGCGTGCGTGTGTGTGCTAGTTATATTTTTCCAAGCTACGGTGTTCAAGAGTTTTAGCCAAGATGAAAATAACTAAACTTTAGAGATGCTAGTTGGGCCCCTCTAGCTGGGATGGCTGTTCTTGAGAATGTCCAGTTTGTGACGGTCAGCTAAGAAAATGTGGTGTTTTAAGATGCCAAGGGGCCATCCGGTTTACATTATTGTCCTTTTAGAAACGGTTTTGTGTCAATGTTCTGCAACCAGCTACTGTGTAGTATTGAAACATGTGGTGCCAGTAATTCAGTTATGCAAACTGAAATCTTTAAAAAAAACAATAAATTAAAAAAAATATTCCAATTTAGTCATCAGAAAACATTGCTTACAAAACATTTACAATATTTACAAACAGGTACTTATCCACATCCTGTGAAACGGTTCGCTTGTACTGCGCTTCCACGTTACAGGACGGATCCGCTGCTTCTTGTTATTTATTTGCAACACACACATTGTTCGGGGTGTGTGAGCACACATTTTACATTCTGTGTGCGTGCATTTTGTCTACAAACACTCATATATCCAATATTTATATATAAAGAAAACACCAACAAATACTTTGAGCAGATGTTAAGCATTTTCTTTGCAGAGAATAATTTCTGAAGGTATCCTAAATTCACATTAAGGATTTTTTCTTGGTTACAAATTGACTTGTTAAAACAGAGTGTGTAAAAACAAGGGGGTGAGGGGCTCTTCTTTAACTTGTCATCTCTCGTGGCTATCTAACTTACACCTGCCCTATCTGGAGTGTAATGCAGTCACTTGATAACCACATTCTTCACAATACAGTATGCAGACTCTTTGACAGAGGGGCTCCTCCTCAAAGATCCTGAAAATAAAAAGCTAAAGTTTGAATGCACTGAAATGAAGGAACATAAATATCTCCCTGAGCTGGGAGGTAGTGCCACCGTTTCATTTTTACCAGGGGAATTCTAACACGACTGAAGTGAAATAGAGAAACTAGGTACCAATGTCACCTCCATAGTAAAACGTGCTTCATTTACATGATCAAATTGTATCTAATGCCCAGCTGTAAACACTATGCTGCGTGTGTCGAGATATTAGTTTAGTCCATCCTCTATGCCTACACACACTGGTCAGATTTCAAACGCTGTAGCGTCCATGTGTTAACATGTCTGTCGATGCCTCTGACGTACATCGCACTCTTGAGATTATTAACACAAATATCCTGTGCAACACGAAGGAAAGTTCATTCCAAACACTTAACTGTTCATTCTTTATTATAAATGTAGGGATTTGTAAATATCTGTGAAAGATAAACTTGCCAGCGTCAGTGCCATACTGTCGCTGGAGGTGAAAAGCGCTCAGTGCTACTGGCGCTGGTGTGTAACACCTGTAACATGTTAAACCAGCGCTCAGTGCCGCACCGCCGCGGACCAGCAGACCATTGCAAGCTAGAAAGCCAATACAGAAAGTGCCACATGACAAGTGTTCGTGTGGTGTTTTAGCTTGCTGAAATCATCTTCTTTAGAAACTTTATTTTTATTTTTGAAGCCGCACATTGTAAGTGATATTCTGGAAGACGAGACTCCCTTTTCAAAGCACGTAGAAACAAGCAATCAGCAGCGACAGTGCTTCCCGGCAGCTTTTGTCGAAATTCTCTTTTTATATGTATTTTCTGTAAACATTAGTTTATGGATAATCTTGTTTGCTTTTAAACCAATTAAATTACATTATTTTTTACACATTATTTTTACATACACTTGCCCATTTATTCAGTTGGGTGTTATTTTTTTTTTTACTGGAGCAATCTAGGTAAAGTATCTTGCTCAAGCAGCAGCGTTCCCCACCTGGGATTGAACCCACGACCCTCCGGTCAAGAGTGCAGAGCCCTTGTTTGTTTGTTTGTTTGTTTGTTTGTTTGTTTGTGTTGGGTTAAGTATGTACATTTTAAACAGGTTGTTCCTTATTTTAAACATTTTGTCTTTTTTAAATATACACACTGCTCTGTTTAAAGCCATCCTGTGTCGTTTCCTTCTGTGTCGCCGCAATATAGCTCTGGACATGCAACCTCTACACGTGTTAACAATTCACATTTCTCCCCTTTTAAAATTGTTTTTCATTTTTAAGTAACTGCATGGCAACCTTGTTTTTACCATTTATTGCAGAGATTCGCCGTTTGGTTCTGTACCGTTTCTTATCTTCGAACAGACGTACCAGCAACACCCTTCGCACATGCCCAGCGATGCTGCTAGCCAGTGCTGGGGTTCCCCTAGTTTCTTATCTTCGAGCGACGCCCTTAGCTCCTGCAGGGCACAGATTAGTGTACAGCAGTGTTCTCTTTCCCGCAGACACATTTAAGGTTTGTAGTATTTTATTTAAAAAATATATATATATTCTTTAAGCAAATACATTGTAACAAAGTTGGAACTTGTGCTTAGGTCTAAAGCTATGTAAAATACGTTTTTTTAAAATGTTAACAATGTCTACAGGTTCTCACATCTTACTTTGTTTTATTTATTTATCTATCTATGTGGTAGTTAAGAAGTGTTTTAAACTGTTTAGCACGTTTTTAGTCTTTTTTCAACAGACACGGTTCTCTGTTCTCTGCAGGTTTTAACAATTCACATTTCTCTGTTTTTAAACGGTTTTTCATTTTTAAGCACATGCATTGTAAACTTGTTTTTAACATTTTACTGCTCATTTTATTTTCAAAACGTGCTTTATCTTTTCAACATTTTATACATTTTTGTTTTCCCTTTTTACTCATTTAATTTTTTCAACACTTGATACATTTTAGTTTTGACGGGAGGGTGGGACTTCTGGAATTGCTTAAAGACTACAAACACATGACCGGAACTGGGAGTCGGAACCTCTGGTCGATTCTGATTGGCTAGGGGACCTGTCAAAACCAAATGCTGCATTCTCATTGGTTAAAAATTAACATGGTGATAGCACATATAGCGTACACTACTAACATTATGTAAAATAATATAACATGCTGTTATTAATAAAGATAAATACAACTAATTTGTGTTCTATTTTTCTTGCCATCAGATTATGTAGTGTACATTTTGTAATTTGCATTTGCGTTATATATTATTGTGTCAATTGCTACAAACATTCAGAGTTATGTAGCCTACGCATCAAGCGCATGCTAGTATACTCTTAGAATAAAGAGTTCTATAACCTTTTAAGGTTCTTTGGCGTGCTTCATATATGGAACCCTAAAAGTGTCTATATAGAACCATTTCAGATGGTTCGTTTAACACCAGATACGCATGCCAGCGTCAGTGACACACTGTCGCTGGAGGTGAAAAGCGCTCAGTGCTACTGGCGCTGGTGTGTAACACCTGTAACATGTTAAACCAGCGCTCAGTGCCGCACCGCCGCGGACCAGCAGACCATTGCAAGCTAGCAAGCCAATATAGAAAGTGTCACATGACAAGTGTTCGTGTGGTGTTTTAGCTTGCTGAAATCATCTTCTTTAGAAACTTTATTCTTATTTTTGATGGCGCACATTGTAAGTGATATTCTGGAAGACGAGACTCCCTTTTCAAAGCGCGTAGAAACAAGCAATCAGCAGCGACAGTGCTTCCCGGCAGCTTTTGTCGAAATTCTATTTTTATATGTATTTTCTGTTAACATTAGTTTATGGATAATCTTTTTTGCTTTTAAACCATTTAAATTGTTCCAAAAAACCCCCAAAAAAGACTATTCTATAGTCCATTCATTTTAATTCCGTACATGGTCTTGTTGTACTAGTGCTAAAATATACACTCCCTTTTTTCTTTATATATTTACCCGAAACCTTGCTTAATATAATTTTAGGAAATGACATGTCAGCACTGTGCTTGCATCCAGAGCACGTCTGCCGATGAAAATAAAAATACGGCTAAAAACAAAACAGTATTCGCTTCAACAGAGACAGTCAGTAGCGTAAAAACAAACAAGCTAAATGCTCCGCGTCTGACTGTACAGTTTGACATTTGAATGTGCCGCCCCTGCTTGTTCTGCGATGCTCAGCCAATAGGCAGGGACAGGACGTTGAAAAGAATTGTGGGAAATGTTGTTTTAAGACCTTGAAATATACCTTTGCTTCTATGCCTGAGCCCACATTTCCCACAATTCTTTTCAACGTCCGGGGTAGATGTTTTTTCGAGGCAACTGATCAATGTCTGATTCTGTTCACATTGTATACAGTATTGCAACAAAATTACTTATTGATCATTGTCATATACCAATTGCTATTGTAAAATGCGTGCATCATAGCTATAACAATATTGAAATACATAATCTTACTTTTTTGGGTTGGCTTCAATCCGTTTCTTTTTTTACACTATGTACAGTTAGGAGGCTGTGTGGTCCGGTGGTTAAACAAAAAAGTCTTGTATCCAGAAGGTCCCCGGTTCAAATCCCACCTCAAGCACTGACACATTGTGTGACCCTGAGCAAGCCACTTAACCTCCTTGTGCTCCGTCTTTCGGGTGAGACGTAGTTGTAAGTGACTCTGCAGCTGATGCATAGTTCACACACCCTAGTCTCTGTAAGTTGCCTTGGATAAAGGCGTCTGCTAAATAAACAAATAGTATGTGCGTAATAAACCCAATCGGGCCGTGATAATGACAACCCTAGGCTGTGCTGAAATAAATAATGTGGTTTTCTGCTGTAGTATGTGCAGCTTGGCAGGATAGCCGAGTAGTCTAAGGCGCCAGACTCAAAGACTCTGTATTTCCACAGAATTGTGTGTTCTGGGCTCAAAGTGGAGGCGTGGGTTCAAATCCCACTTCTGACATTTCAATTTTATTTTAAAGCATACCTTAAGTTTGTCGCGTGATACAAAAGCAAATTTTGGCATTTTTGCATTGCCTGCCTCGTCAAACAAACTCGAGCCACAGCACACAGCGCTGCTGCATCGGGACACAGAGATGGATTTTAAAGCGACTGAATCAACGAGCTGAGACTACTTTTTGAAGAAATTGAAAACATGCCTCTTGTCGAAATATTTGCTATTTAGTTAATTTATTTATTTTTTGAATTTGCAAATCGCAGACTACATTGCCAACAATTTGAATTGATCATATCAAGCTGCGATGTAGCCTATGAGAATCGCTGGCATAATTCAGGGGGAATTAGCTCAAATGTTAGAGCGCTCACTTAGCATGCGAGAAGTAGCGGGATCGATGCCCGCATTCTCCAAATAGTTTTAATGTATCTGCGTATTTAGTCCCAACGCATTATGGAGATACATACAGTGTGTCAATTCTTTGTAACAGAGACGTCCGCCCTACATCTGTATTTTAAAGCACAGTCTCCTAATTTGTAATATTCCCCAGGCTGAAAAACTGCAGTGCGCCCTCCATCGTATGCCTTCCGAGAAGCACAAACGGAGTTTTTTTTTTTATATTTTTTTTTTAGCAATGGAAGAGTTTGTGTTATTTGGGAATAAATATAAATGGCTTGAAGTTTGCTTGCATTGGTTTGAATACATGTAATTGTGATTACAGACTTTCCTGCCCAGTGTTGCTTTCTTCTTAGATGTGGTCTGTTTCGGCTTTCTGCTCCCTCGATCACGTTGTGCAGCATCTCCCGTATGCTTTGGTGGTTTAACAGGTTGGTCTCTGTGGTGCAATCCGTTAGCGCGTTCGGCTGTTAACTGAAAGTTTGGTGGTTCAAGCCCACCCAGGGACGATGCTTTTTGCATTTCTTAATCCCATTAGAAGATGGCACTGTAATATGTTATTATTTCCTCCAATTACACTGAAGAAGAAAATGTGTTCTGTTTTTTAGTTCAAAATAATACAAAACAGAAAAATATTCTGGCTGTTTGCCGAAACCCGGGATCGAACCAGGAACCTTTAGATCTTCAGTCTAACGCTCTCCCAGCTGAGCTATTTCGGCTTGACAAGCCTCCTTTCTCGAGATAACATTGTTTTTTTTAGAAAAGTTGTAATATAATTAAGTACATTTCTAAACAATCCGCTAGTAACATATATAATCTCAAAGCGCTATAATTTATTTCAGCTCTTATGAAAGACAAGTATCCTTGCGCATTACATCATCCTTGATTGCGAAATGTAATATTAATTAATTCTGTATTTGTAATTAAGAAATGCAGCTACCTTATAATTATTTATGAAAGATTATAAAAATCAAACACTGCTACCATCTCCTGTGTGGAATTTCATAGAAAATTGCGCTAAAAATTTAGCAGCTTTATTCCTATAGTTTTAATGGTAATGCTGACAATCCTTTATCAAGTTCACTGTACCTGTGTATTTGCATGGTCCAGTATAAGAAGATACGATTTTTCTGGAGTTCTTGGTTGCTCAGTTCAGCACCAGTCATCAGAGCTGAAAAACAACAGCAATAGGTACCTGGTATGGTAACTGGACCACATATCATTTATATCAACTGACTGTTTTCCTCGAAATATTATAATGCCAGTATTTGATATGTGTATACTAGAACATTCATTATATAGCACCCAAGTTTAAATCACACCATCAGTTATAAAAATGCATTGTAATAGATAATGAAATTAGCACTGAAAGGGAGACCTATAAAGTAGTTATAATGTGAAGATCATTATTTTTATAAGCATTGATTCAAATTCGAACTTACATGGTTGAACCTTCTGGGGCGATACCAGCTTATAGATTACTTTGTATCAGTCAGGCTGAGTCTGCCATCAGCCTTTCTTCTAAACAAGGGTTCCATCTGAACCTGAAAAAAGAACATTTGTGACAAAATAGCAAGGTTGCAGTTAAACAAAAGACTTCAATTAAACAAATAGCCTAAACACAAAATAGTCACAATGGCCAAATAAAAGGTTTCTACACAAAACAACAAGAAATCAAAAAGGGGTTCACTGGGTGAAAACAAATAAACACTACTATACAATGACAAAAGGGACTTACTGTTGAAAAAGAGAGATTATTTTTTTTAAAAAGCATGGAGTATCCATGTTCACATTTTTTAAGTATTGCTTTCAAAACAAGATCATTTTTCAATGAAACTAAATTAGACTTAAAAACCTGAAGTTAAATACAGTACTATAACGTTCATGGATACATAATTAAAAATAAATGATAGAAAAACACAATGTATCCGATACTATCAATGTACAATGCACTATTCTGGTACTATAATGCAGTACCATCATGATAATATGATTGTCCTTTTTATTTCTAAGAAGTATCCTGGTATCTACAGTATAATGCAACACTACACCACGGTACTATATGGTACTATTTATTTTACCATGGTACGATTTCTGTTGTCCCGGATACAAGTATTACAGTAACATTATAACGGAGAAATGTATTAAATATAATTGCGCTTTGGATAAAACAGTCCCTCAAACAAGTTTCTAGCTGTTGTAAATATTACATTTTTTTAACACTCAGAACTGACACCTATTGTAAAAATGTCAATACGAACATATATTATTATTGCCATTTTTTTTAATTTTTGGTGACTATACGTACAGTACTAGTGACAATTAAAATAATACTGTAATAAAATTCTTCCCTTCAGATGATTGTATTTCGAAATAAACCAAAAGTCTTCACGATTCAATAATCTCCCGCCGTTGAGAACGCGCAGGATTCCTGGGAGTTCTACGAGATCTGATTGGATAATTCCGTCACTTCATTCGTGGTAGCTCTGCGAAATCTGATTGGCTCGCTCCTTGGTAGTGACACGGGCTATGATTGGTCAAAGCTACCAAGATATTCCCAAGATTGCAGATCGGGTGTGAGGGAGAGCTGGCCGGGCTGGGGAGCGCACAGAAATGCACAGCTGAACAGAACACCCCCCCCCCCTCAGACATGTGCTGTCTATTCACGGGAACACACCACTGAACCAGTTAGTTCAGATGATCGCTGGATACACTATAAACAATGTGACAATTTCACAAATAAACCCGTTTGTGTTCAAACCTATGAGAGGTGGAATGTAACAAAAATGTGAACTTCAAAAGCCAGAGCGTCAAACATCAACGACAAAGTTCAACATTTGAATTGAAATAACAGCTGTCAAATAGACAAAGCACAACACTCGAAGATAAAATGCCAAATTGAAAATGCTCAACACACTAATTGAATGAATTATACATAAAATAATGAATGTAATTAAGCTCAAAAATTGAAATGGGAACTTGAAATCTTAAATAAATTGATTACAATTCAAATTTCCAGCACGCCATCCGATTTGTGTTTAGTCTGTTCTAAATCAATTCTGCGCGTTGTATTTCAGGTTAAGCGCTGTGCTTTCCATTTGTCACTTGGTCATTCTATTCCCCGGGACTGCCCCTGTCATGGCAAATCTGACATGCGAAAGAGATGCTTTGCACTGTTTCTTAAATCAAGTGGCCTCAAATAAATTGTTTACATTAATGTCTGCTTAGCCTACCTATCAGTCTGGTGAAATTGTAAAAATGTGTAATTGACTTGTGGATGTTCACATCAGAACTCGAGCTGTCATTCTCGTCCCCTCACACTGGCGCAGGCAACACATCTGCCTGGATTCCTGCATGATATAAATGTGTTTCTTCATTTGCGCGGCCTGCTTTTTATTATTCATTGGGGTTTGTTTACTACATGCCTCCATAGCTGAGCCTTTAATCAGACAGTCCTTGTAGGTGACAGTCCAGTTTGATCTGCACGTACTTCTGCCAAACTTCAATTCAAAGTACAATCTTCTAAATGGGTTGTAATATAATTTAAAAAGTATTATTATTATTATTATTATTATTATTATTATTATTATTATTATTATTATTATTATTATTATTATTATTATTATTATTATTATTATTATTATCAGTTTTAATTAACGTACTGATTGCAAATTAGAGGACTAATATGAAAGAGGTGCGTGCATCAATTGCAGCTAATTAGATCCCATTAGCACCTGAACCTCTTTATAACCCCATTGCACTCTAAGGAACCCCAAACTCAGCTACTGACGGGTTTGTTTTTATTATTGTTTCTTTATAACGGTGAAAGTTCACGGTCGGGGCTGCCTTGGATTTAATGATGCCGTGTTGTCTTAGATTTGGGTAATTGTTGATCTTTTCTCTACTTTAGAAACGTTCATTTTATTGTGTGTTTCTCACTTGCGTTTTTTTTTTCCAATGCAGAATAACATTGCTATTAGCAGTGTTAGTCACAGAAGTTTGGACGCAAGTTTGTGCCCCTCTAGGTACGATAACGGTCGCTTCAGCACAACAGCTTTCAGCTTCCTGTTTATTTGCCGGTTGTGTGTTTTCAAGTATCGTTGTCTTCTACAGGCTCGGTGAGGACAGAATGTCAAGGGAGTGTTATGATGATGATGTTGGAGAAGTCTTTTGTTGGAAAGTATTTTCGCATCAATGTGATTGGTGAGTGATCATTTTTCTTGAATGGAAAGCTTTTGATGTACAAAGCCTGTTGACTCGTAATGTAATAACCTGAATTAAATACAGAGCACTCCTGCGCTGTATGACAGCAACCAGGCTTTGTTTTTTTTAGGATGCAGGGTATGAAAGGCTCTTGCCTTAGTTTTAGAAGCATGTTGCTGATCTCACTAAGTAGACCTGTGCTGCTACAGCCTTAGTCAGATTTGTTGACTGCAAGTGTGCAGAAATAGACATCATTTACACTAAACCCACTGTTCCAAATGGGCGTATAATTCTACTTGTATGAATCGTTTTTATAAAATTGCATTTAGTAGATGGAATAGTTATGACAATTTCAATAAGTAGATGGAACGGGGCGGTCGGGGTGTTCACTTTGTTATATCTCTACCTTGCTTGATCACGTGTACAGTTTAAGGCCAACTGAATTTTTTCCCATAGACAATAAGGGGGTGCTTGTATCCCTCTCTCCAAGACTGGCTGCACAGTGTGGATATAGCTTAACCGTTGACTTCTTGGGAAATGCCAAGTTCCTTGCTTCTGTGCTGAGCTGCTTTGTTCAGAACACAGTGAGTCATCATTTTATTTCTTGTAAACCTGTTTCTAATGGTGACATGCTGGGACTAACTTTAGCCTTTGTTTCCAGAATGAGACGTACAAGCTGACAGTACAAATCAGTGTCTTCTCAAACAGTGCTATGACTTCAGCTTCCTCCTATGTTCAGAGCATGACATGCCACTATTCTCCATGGGCGGAGAGGGAGATTCTGTGTGAAAGAAACTACATGGAGGTAAGGGCTGTCGGGATGTGATAATGCTGTTCAGTATAACTTGTTGGGTTGTGTGGGTATTTAATTGTCACTGCAGAAGTACTTCACTCATGACTAATGTGAATTCTCTTTAGGTTTCTGTGAGAAGAGGGGTGCCACTCATTGAGCCAAACTTTGTTCAAGATGATCCTGATTGGTCCCTTGCGTACCCAGAGGTAGAATCATGTGACTTTGCATTTTCTTCATTCATGTCCCCTTGGTCTTGCCTATTGAAGTTTACTCTACTGTCTCGTCTAGAGGAAGCAAAATCTAACGGCCCCCTTAACTTTAACCTGTCTCCCAAGAGGGTGGCCATATTGGAATTGTGTGACATTTAAGGCATTGGCTTTGCATACATGTATTCTGTGATTGCTTTGATAGAAATTGATTGGAGAAATTAACCCTTTCTTGTTGGTGTAAGCCTTGTATTTCAACCACTGAGGTAGTGGCTTCATATGTGCAGGGTTATAAACCCTTCATGCTAAATGTGTCCTGATTTACCTTTTTGAGGACTGCTGCATAGGTGCAATTTCAGGTATTGTCCTAAAGTTTGGTACACTGATGTATTAAGGTGCAGTACAAATGAATGGCTGTAAACTCTGCCTGTATCGGATCCAGACAACATGTTTTCACATAGGCTTTTGTACGCAGTTGTATTTGAGGATTTACTTTGTTCTATTAGAGATGCCCGGTGAACATAGAACAGTTTGAGTGATACATTGTTAAACTTTCACCTTTCAGTTTTAGTTCCTGTTTATTAAACAAGCCATTTGTGACAAATCCTTTAGACTGGGGATGCTTTGTGTTCAAACTCCTTATTCTAATGAGGTTTTTTTCTTTGCTAGGCAACTGCTGCTGACAACAGCATCTGGAAAATTGTGTTCCATCTCTCAGCAAATAGAAAGACAACTATGACTGTTGCTCAGGCCATGACAAATGGCTATGGCATAAACACTACACCAACTCGAATTCTGGTTAGAGCTGCATACAACTCCACAGAAAGCCAGCCTCAGGTGGTAAGTAGTCTAGGCTTCATTGTTGTCTAGTACAGTATATCCAGACTATGAAGGTAGATTTAATCTTGCTTTTGTTTTAGTAAAAGTTCCCCCTCCCCTCCAACAGATCCAAACTGTACCAATGGCTGTGCTAAGATCAACCACCTTTTATAAGCAAAGATGGATGGTCATGATGGTGGACACTGCAGTTACATGTCCTACTGGTGAGTAAGTTTATGGAGGGCAACGGTGCTCAAGAACTATTCTAGGTTTAAGTATGAATTTTCTATACCAAGTCTATGGTGTTCTTTTCTGTCAGATGGAACAGCCTTCACAGAACAGATGATTACATGGAATGTTCCCCGTGTTCTGCCTCCTCTTGTTCCGACACCACAAATTACTACCCTTGATGTCCAAATGGGAGTTGATGGCCGCAAGCTTGACCCTGCAACGATTCATAGTAGAGATTATAAACTGGATGTCAGTCCCCAGCTAATCGCTGTAAAAATTCCTGTGGGAGCTGTTGGTGGATATTACAAGGTATGTAGAAGTTCAACATCTTCTAAATCCTTCTCATTTTAAAGCTTTCTTCCTAAGATGCTTCTGTGCTTTCAGAGCCATGTATTGGACAACACCTATGTGATCTCTTACTCTATTGAACCAATGCTGGAGCATACCTGGCAAGATGGGCCTGAGAAGACCAAGTACACAGTACTTCATCCAATAACCACTCCTTTCATGCCTCGGCCACCAGTTGTCACAAACCGTATGTAGAACCGGTCCACATGCAGTAAATCAAAGGGATTTGTTGCAGTGCTCCACTTCATATCCTTCATTTTAACTGCATGTTTTAATTTCAGACACTGTTCCTAAAGCCAGAGTGTTCAATGTGACCCTGGGGACATTCCTGCCTGATGTGGAGCTGGTCAAAATTATAGTTGGACCAGAGACGTTAACTGTGCCAGAAGCCAACCTAAAAGGTTATAATGTCCAGGAGCATGTCTTTCCCAATGGATCCAAGACCTACACTCTCCAGGTGCCATTTGAGGACCCCAATGTGAAGCAAAAGGTAACATCCCACCTGTTAAACCATCCTATTGCCCTTTGAAAACACTTGCTTCCTGTGGACGTTTTGCTTGCTGTTTGACTTTGGGTTTAATACTACAAACCCTTTCTCTTTCAGGTAACTCCTCCAGACACCAGAACCTACATTCTGCCCCTGACCTACTTGCTGAAAATAGTGCCAGAGAATACACCCTTTACTCATCCTGCTGTAGTCGAAGCCATTCTCAAAGACATCAGTAAGTGCCTGACTGTGGTCTACAACTACCTTTTTCTAACCAATCCAGTCCATTGCCGTGACAATTCCTCTTGCAGTTCCACCTACAGTAACTGGCTACTGTGATGGTGCTGCATTCTATACCATGGTAACATATGGCAACATGGGTCGCAACTGGATTCCTTTTGTGGGCTCAAGAGAACTTGGTGGAAGTCTGCTTGCCCTGTACAAGTATAATGCCAACTCTACCAATTTCTGGATGACTGTCCCATACAATTCAGTTGATGCCACATATGAAGTAAGTGATGGAACTTTAAAATGTGTGTTAGCTGTTTTGGGTTCAACACATTACTGACCTGATGTATTGTCTCTGTAGGTGATCAGTTCTTCAGGCATCAGAAGCAGGCTTGACTTGACCTTGAAGGATATTGGGACCATGGTTGTGGTGGCTGACTTCTCCCTGTCCTGCAGTTTCCCTACAAAGATGATTGGTAACTCTCCTGCGAACAAAGCATTCTTTAGAATAGCTGCTTTTGAGATTGGAAAAAGGCTGCATGAAGTGGTATTGAAGCTATAATCTGTTTCCTTAACCTGGTTCCAAATGCTGTGTTTCAGATTGCTTCACCAATGGAACTATGGCAGCTCTTGCTGTGAAAGTGGAATCTGTCCCCAGCTTGTCTCCAAGTCAACTAACTCTGAGGGATCCAAGTTGCCGGCCTCTTCAGTCTGATGCTATCAATGCGGTTTTCTACTTCAATGTCAACTCCTGTGGCACAACTAGAAGGGTTAGTATTGACACATTTAAAACCATATTATGAGGAGGTTCAACATATTGACAAGGTGGCCCCAACACCCCTGGATCAGTCTGGGGAGCCATGGTGACCTGTGTTTCTATCCGCTGAATTACTTGCATGAATTGTGGACATCTGAAGGATGCCACCTTTGTATTGAACTGCTTGTCCAGTTGACAAAGGCGTTGTGACACATGACTCTTGGTTATGGCATTGCATGTGCTGCCTAGAGACCTTTGGGTCAATAGCGGTGAACTGGAAAGAGCGTACTTACTGGGGATGATCCCGTGGTGAGGCCGGGACTAAACTAATACATGAGTTGATACCAACTGCAGCTCAAGAGTCACCAGCTGTGTATTCAAATGTGTATTTGCAACAAATCCAAAATAACTGCTGTTGCCCTCCTAGAGTTTACTAAAACAATACCATATTAGTCTAGCAGTTTCTGTAGACAGGCTTGAGGTATCATACTAACTGTAACAATCATGAGGTCCCGAAAAAGTGTTCAATTATGAAATTGCAATATTCATAACCAACGCTTTTTATTTTTAAATTGTGAAATTGGTACTAGGTTAGTACACAGCTGGGGATGATCCAGAGTACCATATTAGCTAGTCTGCAACTTGGTATGCAGCTCCATACTAAATCTACAAGTTCATTGCAACCTGGGTCTTTGATTTCTCTTTCAGTTTGACAACAACCTCCTGACTTATGAGAATGAAGTGCTGTTCACATCTTACCGGTAAGGATTGCAATCAAAGTGAGTATCCTTGTGGTTGATGCTGAAACTCTGCTAACCCCATCTCTTCTTTCCAGGTTGAGAGTTGCCTGTCACTATCTGGTCAATGACAGCAAGGTAGTACAGTTCTTGTACCAGAATAATCCTGCACCTGTAGTCCAGCCTGGCTTGGGTGACCTTGCGGTCATCATGCAGCTTGCATTGGGTAGGACTTGGCAATTGAAATAATATAGATGCTCTAGTAGCGTGTTTCCACCTATAAAATTCTCCCTTGCATCTCTGCAGATTCAACCTACAACGACTTCTATGGAGCTCAGGATTACCCTGTTGTGAAGTACTTGCGAACACCCTTGTATTTTGAGGTAGAGCTCCTGTACAGCAGGGATTCACAGGTTGAATTGTTTTTGGAGAACTGCTGGGCAACCTATTCTGCTGACAGGAATAGCTCTCCAAAGTGGGATGTTGTTGTGGACAGGTAAGATGCTGGAATATGATATTGCTGCTACAAAACCTATGAATTGGAGTTGTGGCTGATGTGCTCCTGACCTACTTTCTCTTTCTAGCTGTGAGAACTCTGCAGATGAGTACTTGACCATCTTTCACCCAGTCTCCAGCAATGCAAGAGTGCTGTTCCCTTCCCATCTGAAGAGGTTTGAAGTGAAAATGTTTTCCTTCACAAGCGGCCGGGATGCACTGAAAGGACAGGTAAAGTGGAGTGTTGATATGGGGATCTTATACCACAATGCTTGGTTTGGATTGCTTTGCAAGCAGCAAATGGTCACTGTGCTCACATCTTTAGTGAGTTGGAATGAAAACCTATAACTGCACATTTGCAAGAAACACTTACTATGATGCAATATATTTGTTTTTCAATTCAGTAATCCTCATTGGATGATGGTCCTGCCTGATCTATTGATGCTTGTTTTACTTGACAAGGTGTGCTGTCTTTCAGATTTACTTCCACTGCAGTGTTGTGATATGTGATTCAAACCGGCCATCAGACAGCCTCTGTAGCAGACGGTGCATTCCAGGGAAACAGAGGCTTGGTAAGAGCTCTGCTTGAGAGGGGGGGGGGGGGGGACGACATTTTGCATGCATTTTTGTCCATTTGTTTTGATGGACTCCTAATTCCTCCTGTAGGTCGCAGTGCTGAAGGGATGGATGGTGGTGCAGTAAAGGCATTGGTGTCTTCTGGCCCAATTGAGCTGAAGAGAGATGGATCCCTTCACTTTATGCCTAGAAGCGGTAATATGCATGATGTGAACACAATTGCAGTTCAAGTGAAATATATAACTATCTCTTTATATTCCACTAACTATTTCTTTCTTCTCTTGCAGGCCAATTCAATGTGTGGTCCCTTCTGGGAGCTGCAATGGGTGTGTGTCCAGTGGTTGTCTTTGTAGCTGGAGTTGTATATTTTTGGAAAATGCCCAAACGTGTGTATTGATAAATAAAAATCTTGCTTTTAAAGACTTTTTTGGATTGTGTGTTGTTTTTATTTTTTTGGTGGGTGCTTGACTAATTCTACATAGATTATATATTGGTGAGTGTCGGAATGGCCATGTTAATGGGATTCTCTCCTCTTACTGCATTGAATGCTTTGCTTGTTTCCTGATCAGGCCATTCTCAATATGGTGTGTTATTCAAGGACCCTTCATTAATTCACTGAGTGAACCTGGGGGCAAAGACTTTCCTTCTCCATTGAGTTGTAACCCTCTTTTTATGTTCCTTTTTGCTTTGACATGCTGCTTTCAGTATGCAAGTTTAGGGTGAAATTATCAACACTCCTTTATATATGTATATATATATATATATATATATAAACCTTGTTCTAGCATCACAAAAAGTGTGTAGATTTATATGGTCTGATTGCTTGGTTTTTTTTTTTTTTGTTATGAATACAAGTTTGTATTCATTTTGTTCACTGAGATTAATACGTCTTTTACTGAAAGTGGTCCCTGGTGAGAGCTCCAAGTAAGGTATTAGTTTAACTTCTTCAGTTTTAACACTATAGAAATGAGGTTGTGTTTTTTTTTGTTTGTTTTTTTTAAGTAATTTGAGTTACTGGTTAAACAAACCACTACTTGGCAACATGTTCTCTTCATGTTTGTTTTGACTGTGGTTTATATTGTCTGTTACTGGATAAACTCATTTTACGAAACACGTTCCGTAACAAACCGGTACACCCGATGCGGGGAATCTTTTGATCCGCGCACCAGTCTGAACCAGAAGTTCCATTCTTTGAGCTTTAACATATCTATGAGAGAGCTGAGATATTGGAACTGAATTCACTACACCCGCTGGCAACCCCTTGTGTAATGTGTTTATACTATATAGAGGACACTGAGTTTGATGCAAAACTCGAGCAGCCACATTCATATTATTAAACCTGCTATCAGACTCTCCGGCGCCATCACTCTGAGTGCTCTTTGAAACAGACTGGGTTTGTATTTATATTCATGTTGGGTTAATCAGAGATGATTATCGGCGGCCCGTCTGTAGTACTACCGGAGATTTTAATTGCACAGTTTGTACCGCTCTGTGCAGCGCCGTACCGTTTGTAACACGGTACGTGAACTGCATTCTGCTAAACAAAACATCACAGCAGCAGCAGCAGCGCCATCTACTGGACAAAACCCAGACATACACGTTGAAACAATGATCCACTTCAATATCTACAAAGCCTAAACAAGAAACTATTAGCAAAGCCCCGAAAAAGAAAATATTATACAAAACAGTTTAAAATCAAATATTTAATTGTTAATCTAACCATTTTTAGTTACTGTAGAACTACTTCTCTCAGTGAATTATTAAAATAAGGTTTAAAGTCTTCATTTGTCAACAACACCACACTCCTAGACCCATTTAATAATAGCAATAATACACTCCAGGGTCTGTGTGTTATCATGAGATATATCACCACTTCCTGGGCGGTTCAAGAACTCGACTTCGTCTAGTGTCTCCCAACGCACCCAAGGCATGGTGATATTACCTCATGATAACACACACACCCTGTCGTGTATTACTGCTTCATTAATGTAGTCATTAGGTTTATATGTCACATTCCTTTGTTGTCAATGTATTGATTTAGATATTCGGGTTGGATACCTCGGAAGCCAGCGGAACTCCAGCGTTTCTCCGACAACCACTGATAACCCCTCCCGTGATGA
>NW_026708142.1:0-140217 GCF_902713425.1 Acipenser ruthenus | reverse complement strand
CAGACTGCCAGTAATGCAAAATGGTTCCTATTCTATGTCTAAGGCTGCGTGATGAATTATTTAAGTAATACAGTACGTCATCATCTTCCTGAAACTAAGGCATCTGCGCCAAGTAAAAGTGTGCTGTAAAACAACAGATGACGTTCAAATCAATCATTAGGAAATAGTTTGAACCATGTCTCAGAGTCGTTTGAACTTTGGGTTCAGGAAAAGAAGCCCGGATAAAGAAAAGAACAATGAAAGCTGTGTAACCCCAGTGCCAGTGATCATACTGACACTGCCCCTTTGTATCTTAAATTTCATGAAGCAGAAACGGTTACTAGTCAGCAATCAATTGATTGGGTTCACTGTTGGATAAAAACAAAATCCTAGAAGTTATATTCTACGTTTTTGTGTGTTTTCTGCAACAGGGCGTGTGCAAGTAGATTTTTAAGAAAGACAAGTAGATTTTTCTAGCATTCTGTCCCTTGGGCATGAAGTTTTAAAAAAAAAATTCCATACTTCTGAGATATTTGGTGTTCCGCAACAGAACAACAGCAAGCAACCAATACTGACAGAAAAACCAAGCTGGCCAGCCAATGAAATCTGTCTTGCTGCATTCTCCACTGGAGGGGGATGGATATCTTAAAACCTTTTACTGCATTTCTTTTTTAACTGTAAAGAAGCGTATCTCGTTGCCAGATGGACATTAGTGTTACTGTATGCTACCATTAAAACAGAGAACTTTAAATTGAACAAAAAAATGTGTAATCATTTCACATACCTACCTTGTAATGTAATGAATAAAATGCATGCTGAGGAGGTTTATTAACTGGGATTTTTGTGAAAGCTGCTGGCTATCGATTCAATATATATTTCTATGCACAAACACCCAGGGCCCAGTTTTGATGACGGGACAGACCTCTAGCACTAGGGCAAAACGCGATGGGCACTGATGTTGCTGAAAAAACACAAACGGGAGCAAAATGCCTTTGCCCTGCAATGTGATTTTGGTGGCATGTTACGCCCAGTTCTTTAACGTCTGTTTCAGTGCCAGTGGTCGATGTAACTTTCGGGGTGGGGCCACATTTGTATGTTCGCTATGAGTGATTTCGATGACGGTGCAGATCGGGGTGACTGCGTTTCAATCTAACCAGGTGAGGGGAGGTTTATTTGAAACACAGGCGCTGTCGACCCTCCTGATCTGCTGGCAGCTTCTGACTCCCACTCTTTCTTCATTGGTCAGCGCTAACAGAATTCCACCAGTGCCAGCCAGCTCAAACTTCCTTCAAAATCACAGCATGAAGGGGATGCGCAATCCAGGGCAAATGTAAAGCACTTTGCCCTTATGTTTGCCTTATAGCAAGTTTCCTCAAAATTGGACCCTCAATCGTAAACTGTGATATTGAATTATAATACCTACAGTGATAAGCCACCCTGGATTTTATTAAAGCACTGTACAGCACTGGGGATCCCCCTGGATTGCATCATTGATTTTATTAGAGCATGGCACAGCACTGGGGATCCCCCTGGATTGCATCATTGATTTTATTAGAGCATGGTACAGCACTGGGGATCCCCCTGGATTGCATCATTGATTTTTAGGGATAATCCCGGGATAAGCACAGATAGGTAATGGATGCAATCCTGGGGGATTCCCCAGGGCTGTGAAATCCTCCTTTAAAATCCAACCGTAGTTTATCAGGGTACAGGTTAATCAAAATGACCCCTATATCTAGTTACAGTGATGAAGGCAGTAGCTGAACCATTGGTCTACTTGACTTGAGTTTCTGTTTTGTCTTTTATAGTTTTGCTTTTTTGTTTTTTTGTTTTTTTTTTATAAATGTAGATTGCCTGTGAGACGTGAGAGAGATAGGAGTTGCAATGCTGCACAGGTGCCCAGGATTTATTTACAGTGATTCACCATTTAACTAAATTACAGGTAAAGGCCAGCAATGGAGCCCTAGCCATGGTCAATGCACACGTGGAGCGGATACACAAACACGGCGTGTGAAAATGAACACAAAAAAATCAAAACATAGCGAAAAAACACAGGTAATAAAACAAACTTTGGCCAATGCAGGTGACCATGCAGAGTCCGTGCAGAGACTTTTGGGCTCATCAGCCCCTAGGGTATGCCAGCAGCTTCCTTTTATAATGAGACGCTCTGCTGAGACACGACACTGTCCGGTCAGGGATCTGCAGCCGACTGACTGCCATTCCCTGTAAACTCACACAGCCAGCAGCACATCTCAGTCAGAGCGTCTGGCTTCCTCCTGCAGATAGAAGCTAAGGATAGCACGGTGTCCCTGTTACAGTGTTCAATTCGTTTATCCATGATTTTCACTCCAATTTAAGATGTCCAATTACGCTCCCTCACCGCAGCAATTCTCCACAACAGCTCAGCAGAAGTGGAGGTGTCCTCCCATCTCACCAAGCCAATTCCCCTTTACACCCAGGAGTTTGAGAGCGGATGTCAGTGAGCTACTGGCCTCTGGTGAACAGGACAGCCCTGCAGGTGTGTGATTGAGCTCACTAAGTGCCTGGCCAGTAGGGTCCGTTGCAGCACAATGATTATTTTAAATCTACCTCTGAAATCCCCAACAAAGACCAGTGACTTCTCAACCCCCTGCTAGCGTGATTTATGATTCACCCTGCACACCATGCGGCTGTGCTTTTACAAGGTGAGCCACACAGTGTCCCCTCATTGATAGTTTTAAAAGTTATTACAGCCAGGTGTCATTCATCCTTGCTCACTCCAGTGGCATTCTGGGGGATGTAGGACCTGAAGGACTACATCTTTCTTGCCCCTACTCTGCCACAATAGTTACAATGTACTTAATGTGTACATCTTTTTGCACGATATAACTCTAACCCTAAAGTGTTACCCTTTCTATTTATGTATTTTGTTGTTCCTTTCTGGGGGTTTTCTGTCCATATATCTAAGTTTGTTAGCCAATCAGAACACTGCCCAAGTATTTTTGTTTACAATCACTTGACACAAAACAGTATCAACCCGTTTCAGAAGCCAGTGTTTGAACTGAAAATCCCATAACAAAACGAAAGGAATAAACACCTACAGCAGATTTCAATATAGTCAAACCCTATCACTTCAAAGGACTGAGAGTAAATGGGGACAATAAGTGCTGTTGACTTCACTTCACCAGTAACCAATATTGCAATTATGCTGTGTAACTGAAATATATTACTATACAATACTGTTCATTATTAAAGTGTCTTCTCAACCCCTAGTCTGTTAAACAGTACATGTGTAGCACATTCTACTAATTAAAAACAAAAGAAAGCTTTAAACATGTGCATCACAGTGTTCTGTGTGCTATACTGTGCTACCATACATTTAAATCAGAGCATTGCAATACTGTACTGCAACATGTAAATACAATCACCCACCCCCATAATGAGCAATTAAAACATGGTGCTAAAGGCATTAAGATGAGCTCAGATATGCCCCCCGCCCTCCCCCCAAAATGAAGTCAAATGTATTTCCTGTGCACCCCCTCCCTACTTGTTGGTTGATGGATCCTGTCCAGGCTACTAAATGGCGCAACAAAGCACTATACCAAGCTTGGCTGCTGGTAAATGAGCAAGTCAAAATACATCTGTAGAATTACATAATCATAATACCCTTTAAAACCATGTGACCAGCAGAGAGGAGGACACCAGAGTGAAAGCAGAGGTAAGCATGTTAAAGTACAAAAGGTACATCATATATGGTAGGGCTGGTAGAAGCATGGGAAAACTGCAAAATTCACAGCACGGTTACTATGGGACACTTTTCATGAGACTGCAACAGCTTACAATCTAGCAGACTTTAAACATGTTATTCATAATCATTTGAAAAGCTTGAAATAAAAAATCAAATAAATGTAAATTTAAAAAAAGTTGTTTTGAAGTTGTGTTGGTCCAAATGAAAAGAGCCATGCTGTCTTGAAGTCTGTGCTTTAAACTTGCTTGTTGAAAACCTTTACTCAAGATGAAAACAAATTCCAGCACTGTGATATTTCTTAAAATTGTGAAAGTGTTTCAAAGCTACAATCCTGTGTGCAATCTGTATGGAACTGTACCTGATTGTTATGGTATTTCAGGCTGGTATGTACCTGAAGAGATTGCATTTTCTATTGTGGATTCTTACCTGTTCATTCTACATTGTGCACATGGCAGTGTTTGTAACTTACACAGAGTGTTATTGCAGACAAGTACCTGATGCAAGTCCCTGATGCATTGCAGTACCCTTCAGTTAAGAGGTGAGGGTTATCCAGCTTGTTGGAGTATTGTTGAACACAATGGGGCTGATACGATCTGTTTGCAGAGTGAGAAAGCAGCTGACGGCAGACTTGATAAAGTTCAGTTGAAGTTGCAATAATGTAGAGAGGCTAATGTGCAAGTAAGAGCAGCCAAATCCTAAATGATCATTTCAATTGACTTTTCACAGTTGGGGAATTTTCACATGAACCACTAGCATAAAAATGAATAAACATAAAAAAATGTGATTGTAGCTGAAAAAATAATTGCATACATTTCCCACACCATGGACACCCATTTACAAATAGATCTCATATGTTTTAGCAAACACATCTTTTCATTTTAAAGAATCAGGTACTACACTAGGCTATATAAATCTGTTTGCAGCAGTGCTGTTGTCAAGGGTATATGCAGGTAAACAGCGTTTACCCACTTCTCATATAAGGGATACAGAGTTTACTTCTACTCTCCTATGATATGCAGATCCTGGGTCAAAGACAAGATATTTTAACAGTGCGCGTCTGTGTTGTGTCGCTGCGCGCGAGACTGACAACTGAAAGCACCAGTCAGAACAGTGGTGTGACCACTGGACTGCGTGTTCTGTTTGTGTGTGTGTGTGTTCTGTGATTGGTTGTTTATGTTCTGTTAATGTTCTTAGGCACACTGGACCTGCAGGGCGGTGCTAGTAGCCTTCATCCTCACCCATGAAAGGACGCTCACAGAACTGTTTACGTTCACTGTTCACACATGAACACCTGAGAGGGGAAATAACTGTATGGGGGGCTCTGGCTAGCTGACAGCCAATAACAATATACAGTAGATTCCCGTTAATCCGTGTTTCAATAATTTGTGTTTCGATAATCCATGCGGTTTAATACAGTACATTATCAAAATGTATCAGTGCAGAATTTATCTGTGCAGAAACAGGTATTGTGGAAATCAGCGTATCTGTACGAAAGCGGACGGTCATCATTTAATTTAATTCAATTAAACTGAGTACAGTCAGTGCAAGCCAACGGACAGTGTTGTAGTGTAGTTACTGAAACCAGTGACAAGCGAGCAGAAAGCAGACTTCAGCCTCTCTTAGCCTCTCTTAGCCTGGCAGTCTGCATATGAAGAGTAGTTATGACAATTAAAGACTCCAAGCACTCATATGACATTGTGGGAGGGTGCTCTGCCCTGTGTGGATATATATATATATATATATATATATATATATATATATATATATATATATATATATATATATATATACAGACGTGCTCAAATTTGTTGGTACCCCTCCACAAAAAACGAAGAATGCACAATTTTCTCTGAAATAACTTGAAACTGACAAAAGTAATTGGCATCCACCATTGTTTATTCCATATTTAATAGAAATCAGACTTTGCTTTTGATTTTTTATTCAACATAATATTGTAAATAATAAAACAAATGAAAATGGCATGGACAAAAATGATGGGACCGCTAACCTAATATTTTGTTGCACAACCTTTAAAGGCAATCACTGCAATCAAACGTTTTCTGTAGCTCTCAATGAGACTTCTGCACCTGTTAACAGGTAGTTTGGCCAACTCTTCCTGAGCAAACTGCTCCAGCTGTCTCAGGTTTGATGGGTGCCTTCTCCAGACTGCAAGTTTCAGCTCTTTCCATAGATGTTCGATAGGATTCAGATCAGGACTCATAGAAGGCCACTTCAGAATAGTCCAATGTTTTGTTCTTATCCATTCTTGGGTGCTTTTAGCTGTGTGTTTTGGGTCATTATCCTGTTGGAGGACCCATGACCTGTGACTGAGACAGAGCTTTCTGACACTGGGCAGTACGTTTCGCTCCAGAATGCCTTGATAGTCTTGAGATTTCATTGTGCCCTGCACAGATTCAAGGCACCCTGTGCCAGGCGCAGCAAAGCAGCCCCAAAACATAACCGAGTCTCCTCCATGTTTCACTGTAGGTATGGTGTTCTTTTCTTTGAAAGCTTCATTTTTTCGTCTGTGAACATAGAGCTGATGTGACTTGCCAAAAAGCTCCAGTTTTGACTCATCTATCCAAAGGACATTCTCCCAGAAGGATTATTGCTTGTCAATATGCATTTTAGCAAATTGCAGTCTGGCTTTTTTATGTTTTTCTTTCAAAAGTGGAGTCCTCCTGGGTCTTCTTCCATGGAGCCCACTTTCGCTCAAAAAGCGACGGATGGTGCGATCAGAAACTGACGTACCTTCACCTCGGAGTTCAGCTTGTATCTCTTTGGCAGTTATCCTTGGTTCTTTTTCTACCATTCGCACTATCCTTCTGTTCACTCTGGGGTCGATTTTCCTCTTGCGGCCGCACCCAGGGAGGTTGGCTACAGTTCCATGGACCTTAAACTTCTTAATATTTGCAACTGTTATCACAGGAACATCAAGCTGCTTGGAGATGGTCTTGTAGCCTTTACCTTTACCATGCTTGTCTATTATTTTCTTTCTGATCTCCTCAGACAACTCTCTCCTTTGCTTTCTCTGGTCCATGTTCAGTGTGGTACACACAATGATACCAAACAGCACAGTGACTACTTTTATCCATTTAAATAGGCTGAATGACTGATTACAAGATTGGAGACATGTGTGATACTAATTAAAGAAACTAATTGGTTTGAAATATCACTATAATCCAATTATTTATTATCTTTTCTAAGGGGTACTGTCACAAAGACGGCCGGAGTGGGTGGCGTCAGACCAGAAGCAGGAAATAAACAGACAGAGAGGTGTGGTTTGGTGAAGCTGAGCGAATGCTTTCGCTCAGCATTTAATTAAACAGAACAGAAAATAAAAGGTTTTAAACACAAAACAGGACACGGCACTTCACGCCAAAATAAAGAGACAAACAAAACGGACTATACAGTGCACGGACAGACACACAAACAAACACGGTGAGTTTTAAATAAACAAGTATCGTGCTGGTCATACCAGCACGTAATAGCAATTGATATTTAAACTTATTTCTCCTTCTCTCTCACCTGTTCTCCACTCTCGAAACACCCAACCACGAGTGAAAGAAAATGTGTCTATATATACTGTTGTGCTGGGATTCAATTAGTAATTAATTATTCACTTGAATCCCAGCACGTTAATTAATTCTGTGCAACCCCGTGCTTCCATATTACATTTAACCAGCACGTGAAGTGATTTGTGCTCTCCTCGTGCCTAAATACAAATCTACACTTTTTAAATACACATGAAACACAGACCCGTTTATATCCCGTGTACCAATGACTATACACCAACATTAACACACGCACGCAACATACAACACATAATATGCACAGAGGGGCAGGGCACATTGCCACAGGTACCAACAAATGTGTCCAGGCCATTTTAGAATATCTTTGTAGAATAAGCAATAATTAATCTCTTTTCACAGCTTCTTTGCTTTATTCTATGACATACCAAAGGCATGCAAGTGTTACGGGTCTCGGGCAGAGAGTCCATAAACAGAAGATAAAGTGTTTAATCTGTTAAAATAGGAAAAGTAAAGACAGGACTAAATCAGTTGTTGCTTGCAGTCTCTCGGTTTTACTACTGAAAAGTTTAAAAACATAAAACAATCCATTACTTCATTGAAGAAGTGCAGAGAATAACAATAATAATCATAACAAATAACAAGCCTTTTGAGATAGTCTTCATATTGGTATTCAATAGCTATCTCAGCTGTAGTCTATTAAAATAAAACATGACAATCACAACAAAGAAGCATTCCACAATGGATAGTCTGTGTCATTTCTATAGTTATGCATTCTCCATATACATATTATATAACTAGCATCACTATTTTAACACGTTCAGACTACTTCCATGGCAATGTTGCACTATTATTAATCATCAGTTCAACTACAAATATCATTCAAGTCTAAGCATTCTGAACGCAGTGTTAATAATAGTACATACAACTCACAATAAGGTATAGGTCTTAGTAATTCAACACATGTATTTACATCACGTTATACTATGCCTAAATTCTACCTTTTATTAATTAGCAAAACGAAACACAGAATAACAAACATCACAGAAATATCAGTTTACATTTATTATTGGCATCAGGATAATATGAGCTTAAATTTATTATCAGAACACCTTCAAACGTAGTATTTCACAAGCATTTTATATATCTTTTAAACCAGTTTGTTTCACTTTGAAAACATAATCGCCATCTTGTCTTCACTGACTAACACTATCTGCATTATTATCCCCACGTGGTAATCTCCACTATAACGGCCGATTCAAAATGTGCACTTTTATATAATAAAAATACATATTTAAACCACCAAAATAATGTACCAAACCCACAGAATAATAATCTACAGCATTTAACCTTGTGATTTATGGCGTTTTAATGTTATATTGACTCTTACTAACCTGTTAAAATAGGAAAAGTAAAGACAGGACTAAATCAGTTGTTGCTTGCAGTCTCTCGGTTTTACTACTGAAAGAAAGCACGATATCACTACTAACTGATAGCGCTGTCCTGCATTTAGACTGCTCCACCTAGTGGCTGTATCAAATAGTGCAGTTTACTAGGCTTTTCCTTTAGGTTCAAGGAGGACTTGACGTGTTCCTATTTTAAAGGTACAGGTAAGTGAAAAAAAAATAAAGTGTCCATACTTTTTCATGTATGAATTCTCACTTTTTGTGTGCGTCACACGCTCCCTGACAAAAATAAATGGCTCCTGACATTACTGAACAGTTTTAACTTATTTACAAATCTTATAGTGAAAAAGAGAAACTGAAAATTGCTGATGCTTTTAGCTTACTTTAGTATACACTAATAGGAAATGGAACTGATACCAGTGTATTGTAATAGCGTGTTTGGTATGGTGCAGTTCCCCAAACAGGTAAGGGTGGAACAGTGTAGTGAGCTAGACCCATGGCATTAACCATGGTTTGTGGCTGAAATGATGGCTGTCCCAAATGATTGTAAGTGAAGACTTGTCTAGGTCTTCTTTCCCTAGTGGATCTTCTTACTTGATCAGTTGGACAATTTCCATGTGGAGACAATGGCACTGGTCTGCTTTGCCTGTCTTCTGGGGACTTGGGCCTTCCCTCGTGATCATGGTCACTTCCTGCATCTAACAGTTCAGGTTGAGCTGGGAAGTCCTCTCCATCAGACTGTCCTTCCTGTTCTGGTTCTGCCTCTTTCATCTCTGCATTGTACCTTTCTTGTAATGACGCTCTCCTCACCAGGTTTTCTCTGGACATGATGCTTCCATGTTCATTCATTTTCTGAGTCCTATTACCTTGCGGTGCTTGATCTCTTCGAAACCTCAGCCAGTATTGAGTGTTCGTGTCTTCCTCATCATCAGATTGCCTTGCGGGTGATATGGTGTTGTTCTTGAATGTCCCACACCGGAAAGCTGACGTAAAGTTCGGAATAGTTCATTTTCAAACTCACGTCCCTGGTCGTGGTGTAATTTAGATGGATATCCAAAGCGTGGAATAAAGTCACTGAAAATTCTCTCTGCTGCAGTTTTGCCTGACTTGTTTTTAGTAGGATAAGCCTGTGCAAATCGCGTAAAGTGATCCACTACTACCAAGATGTATTCAAACCCTCCTTTGCTAGGTTCTAAGTGGAGGTAATCAATCGAAACAAGCTCGAAGGGTGAAGTGGTAGTGATACTTCTCATAGGTGCTTTCACATGGGTGGTAGGCTTTTTCTGTTTAATACAGGAACATCTTCTTGTCACATACTCTTCAATGTCATTCTTCATATATGGCCAATAGAACCTGTCCCTGGCCAGACTTATGACCCTTTCTGTCCCGACATGACCCATGTCATCATGAAGATGCTTCAAGACCATCTGTTTGAACCTTCCTGGCAAGACTAGTTGTTTTCTCAGGTTGGTCTTTCGATATAAAAGTCCGTCTTCAATGTGGAGCTTGCCCCACTCATGCAAGAGTTTCTTAGTAGTGCTGCTCACACCACGTCTTGCTTCACCCATCAGAGTCCTGCTTGTCTCTTTGAGCCGGAGTACTTCTCCAATAGCAGTATCTTCTCTCTGGGTAGTTCTCAGTTCACCTGGATCGATGGCTGACAGTGATCCACTGATACAGGGTCCTTCAGGTTGACTTGGGGATGTCATATTAATGACTGCAACCCACGGGACTTCCTTCCCTTGTGCCATGTGATGCCCTTGCCATGCTGCATGGATGACTTCAGGTGATAGCTCCTCTGTACATCCTGCCACATACCTGTTTATATCAAGAGGACACCGGGACAGTGTGTCTGCATCCACATTGACTTTTCCAGGGCGATATTTTATGTCAAATCTAAAATCAGCTAACTCCCCTACCCAGCGGTGACCAACAGCATTTAGCTTTGCTGTGCTTAGGATGTAGGTTAAGGGGTTATTATCGGTATAGATAGTGAAGTGGGGAGCATAAAACAAGTAGTCCCTGAATTTCTCACAGACCGCCCACTTCAAAGCTAGGAACTCAAGTTTTCCTGAGTGGAGGTGGTAGTTTTTTTCGGCTGGTGTTAGCGTCCGAGACCCATAGATGATGACCCTCAACTTCCCGTTTTTCCGTTGGTATAGCACAGCTCCCAGACCGTCATTTGATGCATCGGTGTGCAATACGAAAGGCAAGCTGAAGTCTGGATATGCCAAAATAGGAGAGTTGACTAACATATCTACCAATCTTTCCACCACACTCTGATGTTCTTCGACCCATCCAACAGGGGCTCTTGATGAGAATTGGCTTCCTTTCTTCTTTCCTTGGAGAGAGCCTCTTGTTGGAGTTTCAGGCTTGGTTGTTTTCACTTGAAGTAGTTCATACAGTGGTTTTGCAATTTTGGAGAAGTCTTGAATATAGGTACGGTAGTAACTCAGAAACCCAAGGAGCTGGCGGACTTCACCTACTGTGCTGGGCCTCTTATCTTTCAAACTAAGAACCGCTTCCAGATCTTTAGGGTCTATCCGTACTCCCTCCGCTGAGACTAACCGTCCTACATATCGAATTTCTCGCTTGAACAGCTCACATTTTGTTGGCCTCAGCTTGACACCATGGCTCATCAGTGATTTCAGCACCCGACGAACTCCAGCCACGTGATCTTCAAAACTTTTGGCATAACACAGAACATCATCCAGGTAGGGTAAGCTACACTCATCCCGTAAAGTGCTGAGCATCTCCTCCATGCCCCTCTGAAATGCCGCTGGAGCATTAGTCAATCCAAAGGGGATCCTTATCCACTCATACAGCCCCCAAGGAGTGATGAATGCGGTCAGGTGTCGAGAGCCCTCCACCATGAATCCCTGGTGGTAGGCTTTGCCCTGGTCTAAGATAGAAAACCAGCTGTAACCGCCTAAGGTGTCCGTAAGATCCTGAATCCGAGGCAGTGGATGTCGATCTGGCACCGTCTTCTGATTTAGCTGCCTGTAATCAATACATAGCCTCAACGTTCCGTCCTTCTTACGGACGCAGACAACTGGAGATGAATAAGAAGATTTGGACTTGACTATCTACCCTCTTGCCAACAGATCCTGTATGTAATCCTTCACTTCTTTATAAAGTGGTTTTGGTATGGATGCATACGTTCGCTGCACAGGGATGTCATCCTTCAAGTTGATCTCCATCTGTAAGCTTGGTATACATCCAATGTCATCTTCACGTGCAAAGGCTGCAGATTCCTCATACAGCATTTGGCGGACCATTTCTTTCTGTTCTTCGTCGAGGTGACTTAGATCTACAGGAGGGTTCCATAGAGTCATTGCTGAAACAGTGTCATCATCCCCAAAATTTGCTTTTGAGTCCATACCAATGGTATTTACATCAGCTTTGCAATCATTAACCTGGGCATCGGTCTGAGGCAGCATAGAGATAGGCTGGATACACCCAATTACTGTTCGGCGAGGCAATGTTATATCGTGTCTAGTATAGTTGCCAATTGGCACCTCAATATAGGGGGCTTCTACATTGTGGATTTCAACAAGACCATCAACAATGTCTAATTGTTCTAGATGCATACCCTCGTCTTTAGGCTCAAACAACACGGCAGTCTTGTCGGTCTCTGGCTTAAAAGGCACTCTGCATTTAACATAGACAACTTGGCCTTGTGGAATCACAACATTCTGTCTCCCTATTTTTACCAAAGCGCACTCCTCATCTACAGTGCACCTGTTCTGTACAACATTTACTATAACACTGGCTGCTGCTTCTTGAATTCCCATAGCTCTGCTAAGGAGGTTGGCTAGCATTGTCATGGCTTTCTGTGTTCCCCCTGCATGTCTTCTAATCACTTCCTCGATTACATTTGAATCCTAACAGTGGCCTTTCTAGCACCATGCGACTCACTAGAAAAGGTACCCGAATTGACGGATTGGAGTGGCCATCTCCTGGCAGGTCCACTTGCACCTCGATCCAACCATCAAACGGTATCACTTCCCTGTTCACAGCAACCACATCAAGGCCTCTCTCGGCTCCCATCAGTTCCACCAATGGTCTTACTTTATGGTTAGGCAGGTATCTCTCCCTCCACGCATGATCCAGAATGCTAACTTGGGCCCCTGTATCAAGTAATACACTTACAGCATAGCCATTCATGTAGCATTTTAGCAGACATTTGCCACCAACAAGTTGAGCTATACTGTCAGGACACATCTGTGCTTCTACTGGGAAGACTTCAGCTACAGTATTACCACAGACTTGGTCATGTGTCCAAGCATAAGCACGTTCACACTGGAAAGAGCAATAAAGCAAAACCTTACACCTGGGGCACACCTTCAGCCTTGGTTGGGACTGACAGAAAACACACAGCTGGGACTTCTCAACTATTCCGATCACTGTTTGTCCCGCCGCAGTGACCGGCTCCCGTTTCCCGATTTGCCTGGTGATTTGAGGCAACCAACCGCTCTGTGTCCCTCTTCTCCACAGGCGAAACAGTGGTTACAATTAGTGGTGCCTTGTTTCACACAATTTGGACAAACTCTACGGCTCTCCTTCTTCAGGGTTTGTAAAGTACTGGCGTTACACTGACATGAGTGTCCCAATTGTTGTGAATTTTTCAAGGTGTCTATCATGCTTGACAAGGCTGCGACCTGAGCACTCAATTCTTCAATAGTTCTACAGGTCCTTTTGGAATCTACAGCTTCCTTCCCTACCGTCTCAGCATTACCCTCTAATTGAGCACTATGTGCATGTGCCATCTTGTTGCGAGAGACTTGGCCAAGCCTCCGCTGCCTTTCACTTTCCTCACTTGTAATCTTAATTACATGCCTCAATAGTGCTTCATCAGCAACGGCAACATCAGACAGAAGAGGTTTTAAATCTCTTCGTATATCGTTATGTTTTGTACCCAGCCCCTGGTAGATAGTGTGCAAAAACACGCCCTGGACTGTGGTGTTATCATACCTAATGTCTGTGTCAGCTTGTCTGGAAGCGAAAATGATCTTTTGTTTCAACCCAATCATTCTGTACAGAAATTGTTGGGGAGTTTCATGGTCATACTGCTTAGCGCACATCAGCTCCTGGAAAAGTTCAGTGCTATTCTTTTCCCTTAAGTGTGATAGGAGAAAGCTTTTCAGTTCAGTAAGTGTCATGTCATCTTTGTTTATCAGCATGTCTTTAAAGTTTCCTGGTTTGATAATACGAAAGACACTCCTAATGATCTCACTCTCACTGTAATGCTCTTTAACGCCCTCTCCTATTTGTTTACATAAGTTGTTGAAACTAATATCAAAGGTAGTGTCACCTATTTGACCCCCGTGTATCTTAAATTCCCTACGCTGCAGGAATGGGACCTCTTTTGCATACACAGTATTTTCACTCCTAGTATGTTGGTAATGTTCATTGCTGGGACTACTATCCATACTAGTGCGCTCCCTTGTAGTAGGGCGAACTGTTGTGAGTGTTGCTGTAGTAGTTTTGTACTGCTCCAATTTTCTACCTAGTTCTTCATAACTAGCTACCATTTGTTGAAGCTCAACACCATGAGACATTTCAGTGGCATCGCCAGCTAGATCAATTGGTAAGGATGGCATTTGCTGGTTTTCGTTTAGCCCCTCAATCTCTTTAGTAGGTTGGATAATTTCTGGGCTTTTCTCACGGTTTGCGATCAAATCATGTATCAAATCTTTTAGAAAAAGCAATTGTGCCACTCCTTGATCCTCTTGGTCTAGCAATGCTTTGCTACATACATGACCATACACATATTCCAAACAACTTTCCTCATTGTTTTTATCTAGCTCATACAGGTTTCTGTCTGGTACCTGACCAATGTTTTCTGCAAGCTGATAGAGTTCATTGGCAGTCAGTCTGTGTAAGTCCTTCCGGATCGTCCACACCAACTCTTTTCTTTCAGGATCAGCCATGTTGTGGTTCTTCAATGGCTTGGGTCTAGTAGCAGCGCTGCGTCTCTGGAGCCAGGGTCCCCTTTCACCTCGACGTTCTGCCAGTCAGGTCTTGATTGGTCCCCCCCTCGCCGTCTGGATGCACACTGCTGCCACCCGCGTTGGTCTCGCTGTCTCGGTTTCTTCAAATCACTGAATCAGTTCCGCAAGGCGTTGGAGACTGATCCCGGACGAGCCCCCATGATTCTGTTACGGGTCTCGGGCAGAGAGTCCATAAACAGAAGATAAAGTGTTTAATCTGTTAAAATAGGAAAAGTAAAGACAGGACTAAATCAGTTGTTGCTTGCAGTCTCTCGGTTTTACTACTGAAAAGTTTAAAAACATAAAACAATCCATTACTTCATTGAAGAAGTGCAGAGAATAACAATAATAATCATAACAAATAACAAGCCTTTTGAGATAGTCTTCATATTGGTATTCAATAGCTATCTCAGCTGTAGTCTATTAAAATAAAACATGACAATCACAACAAAGAAGCATTCCACAATGGATAGTCTGTGTCATTTCTATAGTTATGCATTCTCCATATACATATTATATAACTAGCATCACTATTTTAACACGTTCAGACTACTTCCATGGCAATGTTGCACTATTATTAATCATCAGTTCAACTACAAATATCATTCAAGTCTAAGCATTCTGAACGCAGTGTTAATAATAGTACATACAACTCACAATAAGGTATAGGTCTTAGTAATTCAACACATGTATTTACATCACGTTATACTATGCCTAAATTCTACCTTTTATTAATTAGCAAAACGAAACACAGAATAACAAACATCACAGAAATATCAGTTTACATTTATTATTGGCATCAGGATAATATGAGCTTAAATTTATTATCAGAACACCTTCAAACGTAGTATTTCACAAGCATTTTATATATCTTTTAAACCAGTTTGTTTCACTTTGAAAACATAATCGCCATCTTGTCTTCACTGACTAACACTATCTGCATTATTATCCCCACGTGGTAATCTCCACTATAACGGCCGATTCAAAATGTGCACTTTTATATATTAAAAATACATATTTAAACCACCAAAATAATGCACCAAACCCACAGAATAATAATCTACAGCATTTAACCTTGTGATTTATGGCGTTTTAATGTTATATTGACTCTTACTAACCTGTTAAAATAGGAAAAGTAAAGACAGGACTAAATCAGTTGTTGCTTGCAGTCTCTCGGTTTTACTACTGAAAGAAAGCACGATATCACTACTAACTGATAGCGCTGTCCTGCATTTAGACTGCTCCACCTAGTGGCTGTATCAAATAGTGCAGTTTACTAGGCTTTTCCTTTAGGTTCAAGGAGGACTTGACGTGTTCCTATTTTAAAGGTACAGGTAAGTGAAAAAAAAATAAAGTGTCCATACTTTTTCATGTATGAATTCTCACTTTTTGTGTGCGTCACACAAGTATACATGATAAAATAGCTTTTAATTTCATCACTTTTCAGCAGGAATGAAGCATTATTTCAATGAGCTGTAAGGGTACCAACAAATTTGAGCACGTCTGTATATATATATATATATATATATATATATATATATATATATATATATGTGTGTGTGTGTGGTGTTATAATTTATTATTACTGTTATTATATGATGGCAAAAAGCTCATATTATTATTGTTATAATGTGTTATGTATTATTTACAGAGTGGATGAAAAGCTGTCCACCATTATCTGTTCTTGTTTAGTGTTTGTGTAGCCTGCTCTCGTGCGAATGCGTGACTCATCAGCTACTGATTATTGAATTAGCTGACAGTCACGCATTTAGATTTAAACTAGTGCAAAGTGTGGTCGAGATGTTAATAAGAACTAGTTAACCCCTCGAGCACTACTATAAGAACCTACCGTTCAGTGCACGGTTGACGAGTGTCAGAGGCGGAACGACAGGTGTGTTATAGGAGAAACATAATAACAATTGCTAGATTTAGATTTATACTTGCTGATTTGTTCCGTGTTCTGTTTTGTTTTGGCCCTTGTGCCCTTTTGTTTGTGTTTGTTAAAAGTCTGTGTTTGTTTCACCGTCCGTTTATTCTTTAATAAATACTGAGCGCAGCCATTGTGACTCAGCTTCACCCCATATTCACTGTGTGTTTGTGGCAAAGTGGTTTGCAGTGCACAGATGTAGAGGTGATGCAGTGCTCAAGACAATGACAAACAACACAGTACTGGTGAAATGATGGTTTATTTATAATCTGTCTGATGACAACAGTAAAGAAATGGAGGGCTGTCAATACACAGCGATGTGTATTGCACAGTTCAATAAACAACGGCTTGCAGTCCCGAAATAACAGACACAGTTAAACACACACACAAAACACAGACACAGTCACAAGTCCAGAGTGAGTGATGTAGTGCTCGTGGTGGAATACAATTTGAATCCATGAACAATGGTGCAGTGTTGTCTGGGTTTGTGTGGCCTTAAGCGAATGCTCCAGATCGTGTTAGCCGTCTAATAAATAACAAGCAGTACAATTAGAGGGTACAAACAAACAAAACACTCACTGTTATATTTCACTTGTCCTTTAAGTTCTCTTAACTATAAACAAAGGAACAGATCACCTAGCCACATCCCCTATTTGTACCTTCAGTCACGCCCCCTTGGTTAGCGAGTGCAGTCGTTTCTCCTCCAATCCGCGGTTGCCACATCGCTTTCCCTCTGGAGTGATGACTTCATGTACCGCAGCTGTGCCCTCTTTCTAGATGGCTGACTTACACCTAACTGTGCGAATGAATTGTCAGGCCATCCAGTCCAGGGCACTCTGTTCCCTTTACACAGCAACCTGACAGGTCGGGAGAGAGATTAATCATGAAGAATCATTCTGTCTCTGTCACAGTGTTTCATTTACTTCCTGGTCTGACGTTACCCCTGCAGTTATCTTCCACAGACATACAGCACAGTCAGTGATTGGTTACCAATAAACAGCAAGGTTGCCTCTTAAAGCAGATAACACACAGGGCTTTTATTTTAGCAGTGATTGAGGAAATGTTTTGGAAATGAATAAATGTGAACTTGCATTTTGTTAGGAGGCAGTAGCTTGCTTGTTGAGATGAGGTTTTCTGCAGTGGAGTGGATTATTCATGTTTTGTAAGATGGGCCACCCCCTCCACACAATGATCATCACTGACAGGAGGTGGGCTCTCAAGCTATGTGATTGAGGCACATATCTCAGGCTTTCACAGCACTTAATCAACACCGATTAATTCTAGCTGTTGTTTTGTGTTGAGTCTTTGTCATAAACTACTGGTGACTAACCTATGTAATGATTTTATTTCCATTCCTGTGCTACGCAGACAGGTGGCAGAATGATGTATAGCCAATATTAATTGAGGATCAATCCACTGTGATGGTACTTTACAGAATTGAATGGAGCTGCTGTGTGATGCATTGCCTATGAGTATTCAGACCCATACAGATACTGTTACAATCTCTAGAACTGCTCGGTCAAACCACCCTTTAGTGCAATGCTTCTGACACTGGCTTGAGGAGGGCATGGTCGCTTGTTCAATCCCTGCCTCCACCGTTACACTACACAGGTATTTACCAGACCTCTTTGAGAGAGTGTGTTGGGGTACTGTATAGAATTTGTAAGAGTGCGGTGGGGTAGAGTCCTGCATCGGGTCGGATACCCGCAGGGCCCACGGGTGACCCGGAAAAGTGGGTCGGGTTCGGGTCGGAATGTGAACGTTTTCGCGGTTTGCGGTTTGGGGGCAGGTAAAAAATAAAATCATTTTTGGGTCTGAATTTGAATCACCAAATTTTTTTTCTGTGTACTCGTCAATCGGAGGCGATTAGGAAGGAGTCAACTGACTAAGCAGCATTGTTCTCGCTTGTTTGATACGTTGCAAGATCTTTTTATAACATCCATACAGATGACACACAAATTTATATTTCTTTTAAAACAAACTCTGATACAGCAGTTTCTGTCTTGTCACATTGTATTGCTGATATAAAATGTTGGATGCATGACAACTTCTTACAGTTAAATTCTGATAAAACAGAAGCTTTGTTGTTAGGATCTGGGAAACAATTGAGTAAAGTCCCTACACTGTTTTTAGATGGAATTACTATTAAAGCTAGTTTTACTATTAGAAATTTGGGTGTTGTTTTGGACCCTTCTCTAACCTTTGAGCTCATGTGTGCAGTGTTACTAAGACTGCTTTTTTCCACCTTCGTAATATCGTTCGTCTACGTCCTTTTTTGCAACTAGTTGCTGCCGAAAGACTAGTTCATGCATTTATTGCATCGAGATTAGATTACTGTAACGCATTGTTGTGCGTCCTTCCAAATAGTACTCTAAGAAGGCTCCAATATGTTCAAAATGCTGCTGCTCGTGTTCTAACTAGATCAAAATCCCACCACCACATGACACCCGTTCTCTCTGAACTCCATTGGCTGCCTATAAAGTTTAGAATAGATTTTAAAATTGCTCTTTTAACTTATAAAGCCTTGCATGGCATGGCACCTGCATACAATGCTGACTTGATTGTCTCCTACACCCCCTCCCGAAATGTACGTTCTTCAGAGGCTGGTTTGTTGGTTGTTCTGAAATCTAGGCTGCACACTCAAGGGGATAGGGCTTTCAGTGTCTATGCTCCCAAACTTTGGAATTCCCTCCCAGATATTGTAAGAAATTCAGACACTTTAGTGATTTTTAAAACTCGTCTTAAGACGTACTTATTTGATTTGGCTTTTGTATAACTCTCTTTTTTTTCCTCTGTGAAGTGCACTGGGATACTTGTTATGAAGGGCGCTATATAAATGAAATGTTGTTGTTGATACATGACAACAGTCCCTATATGGTTGGGACTGTCCCGATTTCCTAGCAAATGTCCGGTGTCCCAATGCATAGGAAGAAAGCCCCGATATTTACCCATAGAAAAATCATTCTGCACAGTAGATTTAGTGAAAACCACACGCTGTGCTCTTTGTGCGGCTGACACATCTGCTGATCACTAACTTACCGGTATACAAACGTAAGAACACTTCATTGTGTCTATGTTTACTGTCATGCTGGTCGTGTGGTGTTGAGTTGAGGGGATACATCTATTATTATATGATAGAGTGTTTTTTTCGTATGACCCCTCCCATGTGTATGATGCGTATAACCCCCCCCCCCAACCCCAGGGGACTAGCGTCCTGCTGAACAGTTTCCAAATGTTGGCAAGTATCCACATCTGCTTGGTGACATTAAAAATGTTTGTGAACGAGTTGAAACAAGGGTTTATATCATGTAGTGTGAGAGGTAAATCAGTGTGGAATTATTTTGGAATCACAGCAAATGAAAATAACAAACATGTGACTGGATCCGTTGCTTGTAAAACCTGTCATTATGTTTTTGTGAACGACAGGCACAAAACTGGAACATCTCTGCGAAAGCACAGGTGTAGCTCCCTTTCAACTGGTGGCACGAAAGGAATAGACAGGTATTTTATAGTAAAGTAAGTAGAGATAGTTAATATGTTACAATGTTAAAATATACCCAGACCACTAGAGAAAGCTACCACGCTGTATAGCCTATTGCGTAAACTCAATCTGTGGAGAATGGTAGAGATATCTGTGTGTGAATGTGAGAGCGTGAGAGAGTCAGTCGACGCAGGCAGTAGGTAAAGGACAAACACTTGCGGGTTTGGGGCGGGTTGCAGGTCTTATTAAAGCGGGTCCGTTCGGGTCGCGGGTAAGAAGGTGTTGCAGCGGGTTGGGTCCCGTAGTAGTGGGTCCGGGTCAGAAACGGGTCTTAAAAATGGGACCCGTGCAGGACTCTATGTTGGGGTACTGTATATAATGTCTACATAGCAAACAGGCGATCAATAGGACATGCGCCTCAACACCACATCCCTGTTTCATCTCTTTGCAGCTTTATTATAATTATCTAAAACTGAAGCAGGTCTTTATTCTGGCGCCCTCAAACTCTCTAATGTATCTGATTAAGAAAACCCTTTTAAACAAAGAAAGTCTTGCAGTCAAAGTTTGGTGTAAAGCTCATACAGTCTGCCATGGTTGCTTGCATTGAAGTTTCATCTACAAATGCAGCTACCAATCACCTAAGCAGCACTCAATCGGAATATTTAGATGGTCTGTCTTGCCCATCATAACTGAAACAGACATTTTACAAAAGGCCAGTTTGGGTTTTCTGTTGTACAGAGTCAATTCCAGAATTAAAAAGGTAATGTTCTAGGAATCCATGTGCCCAGAGATGAATAAGCTGTTACCTGCTCTGATTCATACGTGGTGTCTGGTTATTACCTTGGCTATTTCCCTGCACTCCAGAGTGCTATTTCCCTGCAGTACAGAGTGATATTTCACTGTAGTACAGAGTGCTATTTCCCTGCACTACAGAGTGCTATTTCCCTGCACTACAGAGTGCTATTTCCCTGCACTACAGAGTGATATTTCACTGTAGTACAGTGCTATTTCCCTGCAGTACAGAGTGCTAATTCCCTGCAGTACAGAGTGCTATTTCACTGTAGTACAGAGTGCTATTTCCCTGCAGTGCAGAGTGCTAATTCCCTGCAGTGCAGTGCTATTTCCCTGCACTACAGAGTGCTATTTCACTGCAGTACAGAGTGCTATTTCCCTGCAGTACAGAGTGCTATTTTCCTGCAGTACAGTGCTATTTCCCTGCAGTAAAGAGTGCTATTTCCCTGCACTACAGAGTGCTATTTCACTGCACTACAGAGTGATATTTCACTGTAGTACAGTGCTATTGCCCTGCAGTACAGAGTGCTATTTCACTGTAGTACAGAGTGCTATTTCCCTGCAGTGCAGAGTGCTATTTCCCTGCAGTGCAGTGCTATTTCCCTGCACTACAGAGTGCTATTTCACTGCAGTACAGAGTGCTATTTCCCTGCAGTACAGAGTGCTATTTTCCTGCAGTACAGTGCTATTTCCCTGCAGTACAGAGTGCTATTTCCCTGCAGTACAGAGTGCTATTTCCCTGCAGTACAGAGTGCTATTTCACTGTAGTACAGAGTGCTATTTCACTGTAGTACAGAGTGCTATTTCATTGTAGTACAGAGCGCTATTTCATAGTAGTACAGAGCGCTATTTCATTGTAGTACAGAGTGCTATTTCACTGTAGTACAGAGTGCTATTTCCCTGCAGTATCTGAAGTTTACGCATGCTGCCCACACATTCATTAATAGAGGATCAGTTCCTCCAAAAGAAATCACAGAGCTGTTCAGGATTGTTATCAGTGTAATCATTTACTGATTACTGTTTGAAAACCCCTAAATGTTATTGTTTTCATTTCCAATCAGTGCTTAAGAGGTCACAATGTTTGGTTAAGGTCTGTGTGAAAGCTAAGGCCTGGATGAAGCCTGTGGGGACAGGCCTACAGAAAGGTATTTGATACTTTGATGGTATTTGGTCACTGGTAAACGGCGAAGCAGTCCGGTTCATTAGTTAAAAACTTGTCAAATTAGAACTTTTTAGTGGAGTTAGGATATAGTTTTGTTTTTGTGTTGTGTGAATAAATATACAGGCACCGCCCTGTTTACACCCTATCTGTCGTTGGAGTTCCTATTTTAGTTCCTAAGACAGTGATAAAGGTCCCTGAACGTGGCAAAGCACACCCACTTTGCCACACTATGCATAATAACATTGTAAGGATGTGTAAGTACACATGTATTTACTAAGTAACTGCTGTGTAAATACATAGTGATTAGAGACACTTCATGGAAAGTGTTATCATAAAAAGCTGCGTCTGCCTATAAAAGGAAGCTCAGTCTGGTTAAGTGTCCAACTCTCAGAGCCCTCGTCTGCAGCTGCTGATCTCTGTCTAGTTCAGTAAGGCTGGAGATGTCCTAATAGGACAGATTGAAGGCCTGCCTAGTGCTGCTGGCTTGTGTTGCTGTTTGTTGAAAGTAATCTACACTGAATAAAAATATAAACGCAACATGTAAAGTGTTGGTCCCATGTTTCATGAGCTGAAATAAAAGATCCCAGAAATTTTCCATACGCACAAAAAGCTTATTTCTCTCAAATTTTGTGCACAAATTTGTTTACATCCCTGTTAGTGAGCATTTCTCCTTTGCCAAGATAATCCATCCACCTGACAGGTGCGGCATATCAAGAAGCTGATTAAACAGCATGATCATTACACAGGTGCACCTTGTGCTGGGGACAATAAAAGGCCACTAAAAAATGTGAAGTTTTATCACACAACACAATGCCACAGATGTCTCAAGTTTTGAGGGAGCGTGCAATTGGCATGCTGACTGCAGGAATGTCCACCAGAGCTGTTGCCAGAGAATTGAATGTTCATTTCTCTACCATAAGCCGCCTCCAACGTCATTTTAGAGAATTTGGCAGTACGTCAAACCGGCCTCACAACCGCAGACCACGTGTAACCACGCAAGCCCAGGACCTCCACATCCGGCTTCTTCACCTGCGGGATCATCTGAGACCAGCCACTCGGACAGCTGATGAAACTGTGGGTTTGCACAACTGAAGAATTTCTCCACAAACTGTGAGAAACTGTCTCAGGGAAGCTGTGACAGGATGGCTGCAGTGGTGACGTCACACCCAGAAGAAGACGTAAACACACAGCAGCTGCGGGTTAAAAGCCGAGACGTGATTGCACTTGGTTTCTTTATTAAATAATAATGAAATCAAAGGTTTTTACACAAACCACAAAACAAACAGGCACAAGGGACAAACAAACCAGACAGACAAACAAGTAAGTGTCGTGCTGGCTAATCCAGCACGTTTTAGCAATTGTTATTTTTAAATTCTGTCTCCTCTCTATCTCCCCGTACCTCCTCTCTGTACACCCAACCCCGAGTGGGTGAAAACATGCTGCTTTTATGCAGCTGTACCGAGACTCAATTGCTAATCAATCATTCAATTGGAATCTCGGTACAACTGCACATGAATTAATTAAGTGCAATCCTGTGACACACAGTATACACATTTTATCTGCACGTGAAGTGATGTGCAATCCTCGTGCCTAAATACAAATCTACATTTGAAATCACTTGTGTTACACAGACCCATTTATATCCAGTGTACCAATGACTATACACCATTTAACACACTACATGCAACATATAAACAAACAATATGCACAAGGCGGGGTCACTCTGCCATAGAAGCTCATCTGCATGCTTATCGTCCTCACCAGGGTCTTGACCCGACTGCAGTTCGGCGTCGTAACCGACTTCAGTGGGCAAATGCTCACCTTCGATGGCCACTGACACTCTGGAGAAGTGTGCTCTTCACGGATGAATCCCGGTTTCGACTGTACCGGGCAGATGGCAGACAGCGTGGTCCGTAGCATAAGCTATGGACAACGAACACAATTGCATTTTATCGATGGCAATTTGAATGCACACAGATATCGTGACGAGATCCTGAGGCCCATTGTCGTGCCATTCATCCGCCGCCATCACCTCACGTTTCAGCATGATAATGCACGGCCCCATGTCGCAAGGATCTGTACACAATTTCTGGAAGTTGGAAATGTCCCAGTTCTTCCACGGCCTGCATACTCACCAGACATGTCACCCATTGAGCATGTTTGGGATGCTCTGGATCAACGTGTAAGACAGCGTGTTCCAGTTCCCGCCAATATCCAGCAACTTCGCACAGTCATTGAAGAGGAGTGGGGCAACATTCCACAGGCCTCAATCAACAGCCTGATCAACTCTATGCGAAGGAGATGTGTCGCGCTGCATGAGGCAAATGGTGGTCACACCAGATACTGACTGGTTTTCTGATCCACACCCCTACCTTTATTTTAAGGTCTGTGACCAACAGATGCATATCTGTATTCCCAGTCATGTGAAATCCATAGATTAGGGCCTAATGAATTCATTTCAATTGACTCATTTCCTTATATGAACTGTAACTCAGTAAAATCTTTGAAATTGTTGCATGTTGCGTTTATATTTTTGTTCAGTGTAGTTTGTGTAATCTTTGTAATGCCAGGTGCATCGCCACCTACTCCTGTACCACTGCAATAGGAATCCTTGCGAGTGTTTAAAGCTGTCTCCACTGCTGATGGAGTCTGGGCAGGGTGAGGGACAGAGGCAGGGGAAGAGGTCCTAGAATAGGACTTTGTGAAAAAATATTCACTAGTTTTAAAATGCTACTTATTTTCAAAGATCATTTTATTAACCAGTTCCAAATGTCACATTTAGGTTTCACATAATATTTTGGTAAGGCATATTTTGGTATATGCAGCTCAAGTACAGTGCCTTGCGAAAGTATTCGGCCCCCTTGAACTTTGCGACCTTTTGCCACATTTCAGGCTTCAAACATAAAGATATGAAACTGTAATTTTTTGTGAAGAATCAACAACAAGTGGGACACAATCATGAAGTGGAACGAAATTTATTGGATATTTCAAACTTTTTTAACAAATAAGAAACTGAAAAATTGGGCGTGCAAAATTATTCAGCCCCCTTAAGTTAATACTTTGTAGCGCCACCTTTTGCTGCGATTACAGCTGTAAGTCGCTTGGGGTATGTCTCTATCAGTTTTGCACATCGAGAGACTGACATTTTTGCCCATTCCTCCTTGCAAAACAGCTCGAGCTCAGTGAGGTTGGATGGAGAGCATTTGTGAACAGCAGTTTTCAGTTCTTTCCACAGATTCTCGATTGGATTCAGGTCTGGACTTTGACTTGGCCATTCTAACACCTGGATATGTTTATTTGTGAACCATTCCATTGTAGATTTTGCTTTATGTTTTGGATCATTGTCTTGTTGGAAGACAAATCTCCGTCCCAGTCTCAGGTCTTTTGCAGACTCCATCAGGTTTTCTTCCAGAATGGTCCTGTATTTGGCTCCATCCATCTTCCCATCAATTTTAACCATCTTCCCTGTCCCTGCTGAAGAAAAGCAGGCCCAAACCATGATGCTGCCACCACCATGTTTGACAGTGGGGATGGTGTGTTCAGGGTGATGAGCTGTGTTGCTTTTACGCCAAACATAACGTTTTGCATTGTTGCCAAAAAGTTCGATTTTGGTTTCATCTGACCAGAGCACCTTCTTCCACATGTTTGGTGTGTCTCCCAGGTGGCTTGTGGCAAACTGTAAACGACACTTTTTATGGATATCTTTAAGAAATGGCTTTCTTCTTGCCACTCTTCCATAAAGGCCAGGTTTGTGCAGTATACGACTGATTGTTGTCCTATGGACAGAGTCTCCCACCTCAGCTGTAGATCTCTGCAGTTCATCCAGAGTGATCATGGGCCTCTTGGCTGCATCTCTGATCAGTCTTCTCCTTGTATGAGCTGAAAGTTTAGAGGGACGGCCAGGTCTTCCATTTCAATATTATCGCTTGCACAGTGCTCCTTGGGATGTTTAAAGCTTGGGAAATCTTTTTGTATCCAAATCCGGCTTTAAACTTCTCCACAACAGTATCTCGGACCTGCCTGGTGTGTTCCTTGTTCTTCATGATGCTCTCTGCGCTTTAAACGGACCTCTGAGACTATCACAGTGCAGGTGCATTTATACGGAGACTTGATTACACACAGGTGGATTCTATTTATCATCATTAGTCATTTAGGTCAACATTGGATCATTCAGAGATCCTCACTGAACTTCTGGAGAGAGTTTGCTGCACTGAAAGTAAAGGGGCTGAATAATTTTGCACGCCCAATTTTTCAGTTTTTTATTTGTTAAAAAAGTTTGAAATATCCAATAAATTTCGTTCCACTTCATGATTGTGTCCCACTTGTTGTTGATTCTTCACAAAAAATTACAGTTTCATATCTTTATGTTTGAAGCCTGAAATGTGGCAAAAGGTCGCAAAGTTCAAGGGGGCCGAATACTTTCGCAAGGCACTGTATATATGTATACTGGATCTATACTAATGAAGAACCTCAAACAAACAGAACGTTGTAGCATACACAATTCAGATTAATACATTATTCACTCGCTGTATCTATTACCACCTTTTCTTTTTATGGCAAAAACAACAACAAGAAACTACTCATCAATATAGCTCTGAACTGGAACAAAGTCTGTTTCTTACTGGTCTCAAAAATATGTGTTTGCCTCAAACTACTAAGAACATAAGAAAGCTTACAAATGAGAGGCCATTCGGCCCATCTTGCTCGTTTGGTTGTTAGTAGCTTATTGATCCCAGAATCTCATCAAGCAGCTTCTTGAAGGATCCCAGGGTGTCAGCTTCAACAACATTACTGGGGAGTTGGTTCCAGACCCTCACAACTCTCTGTGTAAAAAAGTGCCTCCTATTTTCTGTTCTGATTGCCCCTTGTTTCTTTTTTCAGGTCAAAAAAGTCCCCTGGGTCGACATTGTCAATACCTTTTAGAATTTTGAATGCTTGAATCAGATCACAGTGTAGTCGTTGTTCAAGTCTGAATAGATTCAATTATTTTAGCTTGTCTGCATATGACATGCCTTTTAAACCAGGAACAATTCTGGTCAATCTTCTTTGCACTCTTTCCAGAGCAGCAATATCCTTTTTGTAGAAAGGTGACCAGAACTGAACACAATATTCTAGATGAGGTCTTACTAATGCATTGTAAAGTTTTAACATTACTTCCCTTGATTTAAATTCAACACTTTTCACTATATATATCCAAGCATTTTATTGGGCTTTTTTATAGCTTCCCCACATTGTCTAGATGAAGACATTTCTGAGTCAACATAAACTCCTAGGTCTTTTTCATAGATTCCTTCTTCAATTTCAGTATCTCCCATATGATATTTATAATGGACATTTTTATTCCCTGCATGCAGTATCTTACACTTTTCTCTATTAAATGTCATTTGCCATGTGTCTGCCCAGTTCTGAATGCTGACTAGATCATTTTGAATAACCTTTGCTGCTGTATACTCCTGACTCTCATCTATCCAGTAAATGCAGAGGCTGCTCCAATCTATTCATAGACATCAATGCGTCATTAGAAAAACAGGAGAAAAAAAAAACTACTGGTCTCCATGGCACTGGCCTTTCATTGAGAAACCCTGCTGCAGCTTTGAAACTCTTAACAAAAATGAATGAGAGCATCTGGTATCTTTTCAAACATGTTCCAGTAACCGGCCTGGTCTGTCCTGCTCATAACATGTAGTGTGTTTCAGCTCCTAGACCTCAGGCTCTATTTAAAGTCCTGTGAAATGATAAAGTCATTGTTCTCCACTCTGAAATGAATGTATTGCAGTTTCTAGCAGGGAGTCGGTATTTGTTCGTTCTTTGCTAGTCAGCAGCTCACCAGCAGAGGCAGGGACATTCCGGAGGGGAGAGCTTAAACAAAATCACTTCTCATACTAAACAGAAACTATTCATTTGCATATCTGATTGTGTATTCAATGTAATCTGACCATGTTAACAGAAAGTTTAATTAGACACCCACCGCTATTAAATAAGTGTTTAGAGTTCAATTGCTGTACTGTAATAAACAGCATGCTGGAACTCTCGTTTGAGTTCAACTGCTGTACTGTAATAAACAGCATGCTGGAACTCTCGTTTGAGTTCAACTGCTGTACTGTAATTAACATCATGCTGGGTCTCTCCTTTGAGTTCAATTGCTGTACTGTAATTAACAGCATGCTGGGACTCTCCTTTGAGTTCAATTGCTGTACTGTAATTAACAGCATGCTGGGACTCTCCTTTGAGTTCAATTGCTGTATTGTAATTAACAGCATGCTGGGTTCCTTTGAGTTCATTTATTTGCTAAAGTTACTGTACATGTCGAATGTTCTTTGTAGTAAACACTTCCCTCATTTCTACAAAATATGTTTATTTATATTATATTTGTGTTTATATGTGGTGATAAACAATCTATTAAATGTTAGTGTTGATCGATTAAAAATTGTTAATGAAATCTGGCTGAATTTCTCAATGAAATATAGATTCCTAAATACACAAAGCAGCCAGTACTCCTCACACAGGTTCAGATTGCTGAGAGCCTGGGTCCTGGTATTCTGTACTGAATGCTTGGGGTAGATTAATACAATCTCCTATCAAGGGGCTTTTACGATATCTAATCATTTCATTACTAATTGTTCACATGCTCTGGATAATCAATGTCAAACTCAATATGAATAAGGTACATCTTTGGTTAAATGTTGTGGGTTAAAACAGTTCAGATTTTCATTTAATTTACTGTTTAAAAGTCTTAACCATGTATTCTGGATTAGTCAATGGATTAGTAATAAAATATTGCTTTGAAAACATACCGATCCTAACCTTAAATCTGTACAGCAAATTGCTCATTTGATGCTATATATTTTACAGACCTGTGGTTGTTATATGTCATAGTTTATTGATCTGTCTGCTAGTCCACCCACTGTATAAGCACCTGTCAGCCATGTACAGTATTACACTAAAGTGACAGACAAAGAATGGAAGCCCTATGTAACGAGCAGCATACTAGCAATGTTAATTTCACTGCTGTCTCACTAAAAACCTGTATACAAATTCACTCAAAACATAAACAAATCCAATATAGTAATATGTTGTACATCTATTTATCTTTCAGTATAAGACACTAAACCTATTTAATTAGTAATCCTAGGGTAGACTTTCTGTAAATGTCCTTCATACTGAGAGAGTTAAAACTATGATTTCTTCTCATTAAAGTCTACACCTCAGACTTGGTCATATGTACTGTAAAGGAGATTGAGATGCACTCAACAGTTTGTACTAAAGAATGTCTTTAGCAAGTTTCTTCACAATTGGACAAGCAGTTCATTAGATATATGCAAAACTGTCCAATGCCATACAGAAGGACAGAAGGACAGACAGACATTCCATGACTTGTGCTTCAGAAGGTTCTGAGCACATTTTCTCAGAATATTTCCTCTCTGATATCTGCACAACCTCAGAGTGTGACATACGTGTGTACATCCTTCTGCACTACAGCCTCTGGAGGGGGTAACAAGACTCCTAATGACAAGCCTCTGTAGATTTAGTGGTGCCTGTTGCTTCAGATAATCAACGATTTAGCTGTCAGTGTATGGCTAATTCAATACTTATATTAAATACTTTCAATGACGTGACTGTCAATGCCTATTTCTTTTTCCACATTTGTCCAAAAAAAAAAAAGTTTTGACCATTTATTGAATCTTCATTAAAGAGTATGACTATGAGCTGCTAGATGAACTCAACATGAATCCATCCTGAACATAAACTAAGAAAACCAGCACCAACAAAATAAATGATTATCAAGGAAGGAAATGGAACTAAATACTCCAAACTTGTATGAAGAAAGGAGTACAGAAAGCGAGGAGCTGCTCTCCCTGCCTACCTTCCAGGTGTTTGTTGAGCAGCACCAGAATCAGCAGCCAGGTGAAGAGAAGCACGATGATGCCCTCAATCATGCCCTTGCAGCAGAAGATAAACACAGACTGGCAGAGGCTCTGCCCAGGGTACTCCGTGTCCCAGTACGGCATCCTGCAGACAAGACACACTCCTACCTCCTGCTCTTTACTATCTCACCACATCTCCCCTTTCTTTGACTGTCTTCTCTATCACTAACTCACTGGGTCTGACTCCTCTCACTCTGTGATTTGGTTTTTCTCTCCTCCCTCAGTATTTTTTCAATCCCCTTGTCTGCCTGCCCCCCCTCCTTTTTCTGTGTCCCCCTCTTTCTTTATTTCCCTTCCTCAGTGGAACACCTTAAGAAGCTTTCCTCGTCAGCTTCATCCCGCTATGTCTGTTGTTTTAAACCAGATGTGACGACAGCTTATAGTCACAACAAGCAGCGGATGTCTTGCTCCCTGTCTGTGACTAAAGCTGACCGCTACTGGCAGAACACGTTGAGCTCAGCTTGAACCCTGCAGTTCTGTTCCTTCTACTCTCCCAGTCTCACGCCCACTAGATCCAGTATCATTAGCCAGTTAAAGTTCCAGGGACAAAAGCTAGACTCGACCTGGTGGCTTGTCCAGCATTCAGTAATTCATTTTAGTTTTTTTCCTTCCCTGGCAGTCTGAGCGTGCTGGTGAGACAGAAAGCTCTGCAGGGTTTCCCCCCTTTGCTACGCAGTTTCCTGCAGTTGCAATGATGCATTCACATCAGCCTGTCCTGTCTGTATCTGTGATCAGCAGTGCATTTCCCTCTCCCTGCAGCCCTCCCTCTCACTGGAGCAGCTGTCATTTTGGTTGCAGGTTCCTGATCCGTCAAACATGTCCAGCCAAGGCTTTTCACAACCCAGCCAAAAGAATCCCCTGAACCCCTAATCCCACAATGAGGCCTGAGTAGCAGAGTGCTGCTGAACGGGTTGCTCTGCTGCTGCTGCTGCTGCTGTAAGCAATGCCTGCAAAGTGACATTACGTGATTCCAGTAGAAGTCATTTAACAGCTCTTAACAGACACCGTTTTAGATTTGGCTGCTTGCTATTAAATGAACACACAGCAAACATCATGTTTCTTAATCATTTGATAAGGGCAGCAGTGTGGAGTAGTGGTTAGGGCTCTGGACTCTTGACCGGAGGGTCGTGGGTTCAATCCCAGGTGGGGGATACTGCTGCTGTACCCTTGAGCAAGGTACTTTACCTAGATTGCTCCAGTAAAAACCCAACTGTATAAATTGGTAACTGTATGTAAAAATAATGTGATATCTTGTAACAATTGTAAGTCTCCCTAGATAAGGGCGTCTGCTAAGAAATAAATAATAATTATAAGTGATTATTCAGATATATGTAACAATGTAGGTCTTACATACACATGGATGGACAGACGGACAGACATTTCCCTATACCCCCACAATCTGATAGCATCAATCACTGATGCTAAACAATCCGAATGCCAAGTTTCCTGACATTGGGATAAGCGTTTTCCAGGACCATAACATTTGTCAATTGAGAGTCATCTACAGTATTTGTTTTTGAACTGTAGAATCCCACCTGCCAGGTACCATGCTTCTAGCATTGGGTAGAAAATATATAAACATCAAGCCAGTGGAATAATAACATGAGTGTGTAGTTCAGAAACTAGTATGGTGACCACTTTGCACATGGGACTGTAAATAGACATTCATGTTTAAATGAGTCTCGTCTGGGATTTTCAATGTCTTGCGAATGTTTTAAAGGTGGTGAAATCAGACGTGACTCACGTCAACAAGTCTGACTCTGACTTAACCATATTAAAAAAAAATAAACTAATGTTTAAAGCTAAAATTACAAACAACTAACCAATGTTTTCAAACTATTAAAATCATCAATAATTTTTAATAGCTAGAAAAAAAACCCCAGGAATTTCTTCTGCCTGGGTGTTATTAGCTATTATTATTATTTATTATTATTATTTATTTCTTAGCAGACGCCCTTATCCAGGGCGACTTACAATCGTAAGCAAATACATTAAGTGTTACAATACAAGTAATACAATAAGAGCAAGAAATACTTTTGTTCAAGCAAAGTACAAGTGTCATAACTATTTATGACTATTGCGACAGGCGCAACACTTTAGTACATCTACCCCATAGTGTGTGTATCTCATTCAGATGATTAGTCACAGAAAATGATACACAGCATGTAATAATACATTTTACATTACTGTTGTTTGAAAGTAACAGAAATTCAAATACTTGTCTTACAGACATCAAGCATTGTCACAGAATTTTCTAATTTTGAATTCAGATAAAATCGAGGTTATGCTAGTGGGAGCACAGAACCAGCTAAAAGGAAATGTGGGATTACATGAGTTCGACCCTTGCAGTCTCATCGAAACTTAAACTAGAAGTTAAGTTTGGGGGTCATCTTTGATCCTGATCTCTCATTTGAGACTCATATTAGGGAAGTTAGTAAAGTATATTTTTACCATTTGAGAAATATAGCCAAACAGAGCAGTTACGTCTGTATCGGATGCCGAGAGACAATGCATGCCTTTGTTTCATCTAGAATTGATTATTGTAATGCACTTTTTTTTTCTGGTGTCCAAAACGTGTGTTATGCTGCTTGCAGTTTGTTCAGAATACCGCTGCTAGAATTCTGACACTGAGATCACAGGATGCAGGGCTGCTGGTTATTCCTAGCGTCAACAAAAGCAACATGGGAGGAGGCAGGGCTTTTTCTTATAGAGCTCCTAAATTATGGAATGCTCTGCCTTCGTTTGTCAGGGAAGCTGGGACCGTTACAGTTTTCAAGCCAAGACTAAAAACTCACTTTTATGAAATGGCTTTCTTATCTTAGTGGGTTTTAATGTAACTTTAAAATGGCTGCTTTTGTATTATGTGTATACTGTTATTTAAATGGTCTGACTTGGCAGTTATATGTGTGACATGCTATACAAATGTATGTTGGTTTGTTCTTTTTTTCTACTATGTAGTGTACAGTGCTTTGCGATACTTTTGTATAAAAAGCGCTATATAAATGCAATATATATATATATATATATATATATATATATATATATATATAAAACTCAAGGAAACATGCCAGTGTTGACTGATCTAACCAGTAATCTGGACTAGACCCCTGCCTGCTACGTCGATGAATCAAACACAATTGTGAAGATTCAAGTGCTCAACACAGCCAGGTGGCACCACCTTGTGGCTGACCCAAAATAAGAACAGTCAAGCCTAGTGCAGTGAAACCTCACTTTTAATCCGTCAATCAAATCAATCTTATTAAGCCATGATAACCGGACAATTGTGAATGGAAAGCGCAGTACCTTATCGCTAACAAGGTAATCACTTGTCCAGTGAACATCAGGATGATTCAGATCTTACCTGATCCATTACCTCCCTGCCCATGGCTTTCCTGCAAATCAGACTCTCCACTTATCAGAGGAAGAATTTATGGGCAGGGGTCCCCTGGGGCGAGGCCAAAGATGCATTATATGTTAAATGTGTTATCTTGTCTAATCTGTAATACATATTTTATCTATCGCATGGGTTCCCCGACTGAACTAGATGCCCCAGTTTCAACTTAAATGGGTTTAAATATGGTCATGTACAACAACAATAAAACCCAACATTTGTGAGTCAGATTGCATTATGGGTGAAATGGGAGCCACGACCTTACCGTGTTATAAGCGATTCCGCACTATAATGGGTCACGTTACAATGGGGTAGCAGTGTATATAAGAATGCAGTGTGCTCAGTCTGTGCTTCATTAATGATGCTGCTTTATGAACTTGGTGCTGGTAAGAATGCAGTGTGCTCAGACTATGCTTCATTAATGATGCATTGTTGCATGATAAAGAGCCAGTAGCTTCAAGTGGCATTTTGGGCACAGTCATGAAATCCACTAACTGGAAAGAGAAATCAGAAATTCTGGCAACTTGATACATTTGAAAACAGTTCAATGCCCTGACTCCCAGGTCATAGAAAAAAAAAGAAAAAAGAAAACGAATAAAGTTCAATATTTGAGCAAGGGTACTCAGCACTACTGCAAGGGCCGTAGGAATTGGTACGACTGTTTGTCCATTTTAAAAATAGTTGTATGTTAGTTATTGCACTTAAAACTTGCAACGCATTGATCCAGTGGAGGAACGAAAGTTCAGCGAGCAGGTTAAGGTTTGGATTAAGTTGATAATTGCGATACCTGCCACAAATACAGTCAGCGAACAACCTTTCAGTGCGCAGTCCGCTTTTTCTTGTGCGCTGCATGTTGTGCTCAATGCATTTGAAAACAAATTTCTCTGACATTTCTGGTGCCACTAATCCCTCCAGCTAATTCTGAGCATCTGTATAAGACCATGATCTATTGTGTGTTAATTGTCTAGGCTATTAAGCAGTGCCAGTTACAAATAATAATAATAATAATAATAATAATAATAATAATAATAATAATAAACGCTAAAATCATTTAGTTTCAATTTAAAATAATCTTTCATTTGCATTGTATACCAATGTGTAGAATGCAGCAGCATGGTTTATTTTGTGTTACCGTTAAGCCAAAGTGAAAAGTGCATTAGGTATTCATTTGATTTTACTATTGTACTGTATAGGCCTACTGTACAGCTTTAGATTTTCACATAATGTAATGTGTAGCCTACCCAAAACACATTTGTGTTATTTCAGCGCAATTATTTATATTTAAAATGCATTATTATAATAGGTAAAATGAAGACAGAACAGATGACATTTACATTTAACAAAAACAATGTTATTTTGATTCTTGCACCCTTGCATGTATAGACGTTCTCCTTCGGGCACCCTCTGCTGCAGCAAACCACAACTCAACTCCTGCTATTTATCTGCATATCCAATTTCCCTCCTTAATACAGATCTCAAGATACTAACCACTATTTTAGCTAGTAGAGTGGAGGAGGTTATCTGGGAGATTATACACCCAGACCAGGCAGTAATTATTATTGGATGTTATTCTGTAGACTCCTTAATATTATGTCACATGCCCAGGGCCTGAGGACAGGAACTATAGCATTAGCATTAGATGCTGAAAAAGTGTTTGATAGGGTGTTGTGGCCATATCTATTTCAGGTCCTAGGCAGATTTAGATTTGGCCAGTGGATAGATACATTCATTTCAAGCCCTGCAAGTCATATTCAATGAACACCAAAACAAAGGACTTCACGATCAAAGACTTTTTATTACTGATTGGGGTAGTGAAGTATCACAATTACAGTGAAGAAAGTACAAGCGGAAAATGACAAAATGAAGCTTAGAGGCCCTTAGAGTTATTACAAACAGGATCGTTTTCTAGAAAGGTATTGCATGCTATTATAGAATAAAGACTGGTAATGAATTAAGGAATCATTATTACTTGTTTGGTAAATTGCAATTTGAAGCATTGGCTTAAACTTACAAGCAGAAATTATTATTGGCGTCACAAGGAATGCAATTTACACTATTAGCATCCTTATAACATTTGCTGTTATCAAGCCTTGTGAAGCCCTCTTTAATACTAACAAGATTCCTACTATCTCTTCCAAACACCTTGGTGTAAATGAAATACTTGTGAATGGGCCTATTGATATTGGAATTGCCCCAGTTAGAGAATGGCTGTGCGAGTAATGGGCTGACAATGTCACAGTCCTGCTTGCCACTGAAACACTTCTCCAGGCAGGGGGTGTTTGTGGTGAAAAACAACACACACCCACCAGCACTCAGGATTTTGTCTGCGTTATTTGCAAAATTTTGAGCAGGGCTAGGCTGGTTTTGATCCTGTGAGAAAAGAATCTTCTTCTCGGAGCACACGTTTCCTATGTAAGGATAGACAGCCATATAGTTTAAATCTGGAACATTTGTAAAAAAGTTAGGGCTTCCTGTTACATGAACATGAGTGTTCTGATTAAAAGGCCTGTACCGCACTCTACTGTCACCGGTACACTGCTTTGGTGTTAAAGCCATCAGGAATCCAAACTGCTTCAACTGATGGTCACTAGGTCTTAGTCCTGCTGCAGTGGCAAACCTGGTAAAAAAAAAAAAAAGAAATCCAGGGACTACAATCCTGTTACACCATTTCCATTTAAAAACTATGGGACGTAAGCTGTTGCAATGATGTGCAAAGATTTCAGGATACTAGTACCACCAAAATGCATACTTATGTACTGCTCATCATGTTTCATTATTGGATATTTCGATAGTATAATAAATGCGATGACTGGCTGTACAGTTTCTTAACAGCACAGAATGTTGGCTTGTGACAGGAGCAGAGGGGCTGGACAGCATGAAGACACCAAAGGTTTGGGGCTGAAACGCCGGTTTGGGACAGTTCTATTGATTACAGACTGAACACGATTAGAAATTGTCCATCTCAAATTGTTTTCTTTGTTTTCTCTTTTCCCCGCTTTTGTTTCACAATAAAGGAATGATTTTTTTCTTTAACAAACAAAAATAACAGAAAACAGTAACAGTGAAAAACACAATAAAACTATGATGAATGTGACTTGGCTTAAACATGGCAACCACCCCACACAATACCTATAGCCATTTCCCTCACTATATTTGTTTTATCTTCACTAGGCTTTCCCTAAGTACCTTCACAGCATTATTTTACTACAACAGTAACACAATTTGTTCAGTTTTAATTCTCCACTACCAGAGTCACTCACTCCTTTCAACAAAATGGCCCCTCAGATCTGCCTGAGCAGAATTTTTATATCCATGTGGCAAAGTGGTAAGTGGAACGTGCAGGTGCAGGGGTGATGCAGTGCAGTAATGAAACAGACAGAGTTATAATACAGTTTGGAACCGTTTTTAATTGTATCCAGGTCTGGTGACCAAACAATAACCCCCCGGCAATACACACCAATGTGTAGAGCACGGCAGGAAACAATAATAACTGGTTTTGCAAACCAAATAATAGTACACGTTATCTGCCCCACAATACAATACAATACCCCAGTCCGGGTGCGTGCAGTAGTGTTGGTGGTGGGTGATAACAATGTAAACAGTGACTGTAGTGCAGTGCTGTTTCGTGTAGTGCTGGCCCAAGGCGACAGCTCCAGAGACGTGTTAGCCGCCTAGTGAATTTACAAAACAAAAGACAATTACTAACAGCAACAAAAACAATCACAACACTCACGAATACTGCTCCCAATAATTCACAGGGGATTTCTCCCGGTCCTTCCAGTTTCGTATCCGCTCTGAAACCAAGTGAAGGAAAAGATTTACGATTCTCCGGCCCCTTTATGCCATTACGCATGACCCCTTGGTAAAGGATTGCAGCTGTCTTTACTGTCTGCAGCTGCTACATAGTTTCCCTTCCGGGTCAATACGTTCCTGCAACAGAGTCTCGTCTTCTTCCAGACTGACCGACTTCCCGTCCCAGGAAAAGAACTGTCAGGCAAACCTGTCCGAAGCCTTTCCCTTTCGATGCTCAGCGCCCTCACAGGGAGATTTACAAGAGAGAGGGAGATTTACAACCAAAACTCATTATATTTGTCACAATCCTCCAACCTGATGATCGATTAATTGAATTCCCCACCTTTCCTACTGAAAGCATGATCTTTCCAGAATTTACAATTACACAGTTACCCAATTAACCAATTACCAATTAACCTGAACACATTTCTTTTTAACCCTGAGCTTGAGGAGCTGGCACACCCACAATTTTTGGAAGTTTACACCCCTAACAGACAGAAAGCCACCAGGGAGAGAAACATCCTCAAACACAACCACCAGAAATTAATACATCAAACAAATTTGAGCCACTTCAAAATTTAGATAATCAAAACCAACATCAAGAGAACGAAAGGAACAACATCCAGGACCCTGTAAACAGTGCTGGCCAGGCAGCAAAAAGAAGGGAGGTCATGATTGTTGGGGACTCTATATTGAGAAACACACCAAGTTCAGTTCGCAGTTTGGACCCCCTTACTACAACAGTGTGCTGCCTTTCAGGAGCCTCTGTCAAGCACATCACTGAGAACGTGGACAGGCTCCTAGAACGAACAGGAGACGACCCGGTAGTAGTCGTCCACATCGGTACAAACAACATTGGAAGAGACAGATAAAGATCCCTGCAAAACCAATTCAGAGAGCTAGGAAGGACATTAAAAGACAAGATCAAAACTGTGGTATTTTCTGGGATACTGCTGGCACCTTGCAAAGGACCATACAGGCAGCTGGAAATAAATAATCTAAATGCATGGCTGAAATCGTGGTGCACACAGGAAGGCTTCACCTTCCTTGAACACTGGACCACATTCTGCAACAAGGACTATCTATATAGGTGGGATGGACTGCACTTAAATAAAAGGGGAACCAATCTACTCGGAGAAAGGATCCTCGAGGAGGTTCAGAAGCATTTAAACTAGAAAGGATGGGGGTAGATATCAACAAAAAAACAGAAGGGAGACTACATCAAAACAAGGGCAACAACTCAGGTAAGACAGCCATTAAATGTATTTATCTAAATGCTAGAAGTCTCAAAAACAAAAATGTTAGAACTTGAAGCTACTGCACTAACAAGTAACTAGGTGTTACAGATTCTTGGTTAACCCTTTGCGGTCCCATGTCGGACCAGATCTGACATTACAATTTTCCCATTCCTGTCCAATGTCGGACTCTGTCCGACATCATCAAAAAGACATAAAACACAGGTCTCTAGTTGTTTTTTCTCAGGAAAAAGCAGAGAAAACCATTCAATGGCCGAGTGAGACCGATAGGAGCCGAGAGAAGCCGGAAAAAAAGGGGCGGATCTGAGCAATACACATCGCCCCGGCACCACAGAGATAACACGGCCATAAACAAACAAGATAGCTGCTTCTGCATCCAGCGCTCAAAGAATATCACTGACATTTGCAGAGCTTTTTGAGATGTTATAGAAATAAAATAATGACTTGGATCGCATTATTGAGGAGTTTGGTGATAAAACGAGTGATCAGGAGATGATTTATCAGTATGCTAGACTATGAAGAGGTATGTGAAAAATACAGCAAACAAGGGGTGGGGCGTATCAGGCGCGTCAGGTCCAATTTATTTTCACACGCGCAGTTAATTTTAGACGCGCTGTTTAAAAGTATTTTTTTTCCACAGTCAAACGGGTTTAAAAGGCCCTGCATATCAACAAAGCACTCACTAGGCATCTCCAGCCCCGCCCCACCCTTTCGTTCGCTATAGCTTTCACATATGCTAATAAATAAATAATAATAATAATAATAATAGTCGTACATACCGATCAATCATCTCCTGATCACTCGTTTTATCACCAAACGCCTCAATAATGCGATCCAAGTCATTATTTTATTACTATAACATCTGAAAAAAGCTCTGCAAATGTCCGTGATATTCTCAGAACGCTGATTCAGCATCAGCCAGCTTGTTTCCTTATGGCCGCCGTTATCTGATGCCAGGGGCAAGTATGACTATTCATGAGATACGCCCTTTTTTTCCGGCTTGTCTCGGCTCCTGTCGCTCCCACTCGGCCATTGAATGGTTTTCTCTGCTTTTTCCGGAGAAAAAATGACTAAAAACCAGTTTTTTGCGTCTTTTTGATGATGTCGGACAGGGTCCGACATTGGACCGGATAGGAATAATTGAAATGTTGGACCAGGTCCGACATAGGACCGCAAAGGGTTAAACCTGTTTTACTGTGAAAAAAAATACTTTTAAACAGCACGTCTAAAATAAACTGCGCGTGTGAAAATAAATTGGCCCTGACGCGCCTGAGATGCGCTGAATTACTTTTCACAAGTTTTTACAAAGGAAGATACGGACAACATGCCTCACATGTTGACCTGTTCCTATCCAATTTTAAATAACTTTAGCATAACAGAGGCAGAAGTGCCGGATGAGATCCTCCCAATAGTACTTTTGTAAGTTATTTACAAACCACTAACCAAAATCATGAAACAGTCTCTTGACACAGGGGTTGTACATACAGACTGGAGAATTGCAAATGTAATACTGATCCACAAAAAGGGAGACAAAACCGAACCAGGTAACTACAGACCAATAAGCCTGACTTCTATTATATGTAAACTTATGGAAACTATAATAAGATAAAAAATGGAAAATGATCTATATGGTAACATTATCCTGATAGACAGTCAGCATGGTTTTAGGAAAGGGAGATCGTGTCTAACTAACCTGCTTGATTTTTTTGAGGATGCAACATCGACAATGGATAATTGCAAAGAATATGACATGGTTTATTTAGATTTCCAGAAAGCTTTTGACAAAGTCCCGCATAAAAGATTAATTCTCAAACTGAACGCAGCAGGGATTCAAGAAAATGCATGCACATGGATTAAGGAGTGGTTAACATGTGGAAAACAGAAAGTACTGATTATTATTATTACTTATTAGCAAACACCCTTATCCAGGGCAACTTACAAGATATCACATTATTTTTACATACAATTACCAATTTATACAGTTGGGTTTTTACTGGAGCAATCTAGGTAAAATAACTTGCTCAAGGGTACAGCAGCAGTGTCCTCCACCTGGGATTGAACCCACGACCCTCCGGTCAAGAGTCCAGAGCCCTAACCACTACTCCACACTGCTGCCACACTGATTAGAGGAGTGTGGCAAAGTGGTTAAGTGGGTACAGATGCAGGAGTGATGCTGTGTGATAAAACAGACAGAGTTATAATCCACTTGGAAAGGGATTTTATTGTATCCAGGTCTGGTGACTAAATAATAAGACCCCGGCAATACACAACAATGTGTGCTGCGTGGCGTAAATAACAACGGGTTGCAATCCCAAATAATAAACTGAAATATATCTGCCCCACAATAATACTAACACGGTCACCAGTCCTGGGTGCATGCAGTAATGCTTGTGGTGGGTGATACAGTTTATTAGTGACAATCGTGCAGTGCTGTTCCAGGTTAGTGCTGGCCCTTGGCGACAGCTCCGGAACTGTATTAGCTGTCTAGTAATGTACAAGACAAGACAAAACAAGACAATTACAAACAAACAAACAAAACACTCACGGTACTTTTTACGTGCAACGGGGTCTTTCATAGTCCTTCCTAGTTTATTTCCACCTGACCTCGTGGCCGCCACACCACACCGCCCAAGAGAGCTGTTCTAATCAAGGTTTGTGCACACCCTGTGTCCACTAATGCGTGGGTTTTCACATTTCTTAAAACCACATCAATCATACAAGGCCCCTCCCTTACCTATCTCAGGTGCCCAATTACACGCGGCCAAGTCACACTCCATGGCAGAGGGGCATGACCTGGCCAGATGTCCCACCTAAAACACGTTGGCGGGACAGGAGCGGCATTGGTTAGATATCTGTCCCATTGTTGGTATGGCAACGGGGCAAGGGCAGCACCTCTACCCCAGCTGGGGGCCAACCTTGGTCTCCATGAAGGGGAGGCAATGGGGGCCCATTGGGGTAGGCGGTCTCGGAGGTCTGGGTACCGGGGCTGATGGTGGTGGTGGTGGTGGTGGAGGACAGAGAGGAGGGGCTCGGCTGCTCCGAAGGGCGGAAACCGACAGTATCCCTGTCCGGGCGAAGGAAGTCCTCATAATACTCGGCCAGTTTCATGCAGTCTTCCAGGGTGTGGGGGTTGTAGCGCTGTATCCAGGCTTGGGTATCAGCGCCGACCACAAGGCAGAATTGCTCCACAACCACTGCTTCCCCCATTTGCAGGTTTGTTTTCTTCTTGGGGGTCAGCCAGTGTACCATGTGGTCACACAACCACTCCGCAACCACCCTGGGGCGTGTCTCCGGGGATCTTCGGTTCTCCCTGAACCGTACCCGTTGAGTCTCTGCCGTAATGTTGAGGTGACGGAGGATAGCCAGCTTGACCAGGTCGTAACTGGCAGTGTTGAGGTTGCTCATAGCCTGGTAGGCTGCCTGAGCCTCCCCAATCAGGCAGGGTCCCAGCTGACTCGCACAGAACTCCCGCGGCCACGACGCAGTGGTGGCCAGCTGCTCAAACGCGACCAGGTACGCCTCTGGATCATCCTCCGCCGACATCTTCATTGCCCGAGCCTTCGGTGCCGACATCGTTGGTGTTCCTGTAGGGGTTGGTGTTGTGGAAAACGCCAGCCCTACCTGTTCAATGAGCGCAGTGTAGCGCTCCTCCCTCCTTCTCTCCTCTGTGTCCCGTCTGCTGTCCAGACCCTACAGCAGCTCCGCCAATGCGTGACGATCCATGTCCCGTGTCTGACACCACGTGTGGCAAAGTGGTTAAGTGGTGTCACACAGGGATCAGTATTAGGTCCTCTGCTCTTCCTAATCTACATTAATGACTTAGATTCTGCTATAGTAAGTAAACTTGTTAAATTTGCAGACAACACAAAAAAAGGAGGAGTGGCAAATACCGTTGCAGCAGCAAAGGTCATTCAATATGATCTAGACAGCATTCAGAATTGGGCAGATACATGGCAAATGACATTTAATAGAGAAAAGTGTAAGGTACTGCACGCCGGCAATAACAATGTGCATTATAAATACAATATGGGAGGTACTGAAATTGAAGAAGGAATCTATGAAAAAGATCTAGGAGTTTATGTTGTCTCAGAAATGTCTTCATCAAGACAATGTGGGGAAGCTATAAAAAAGGCCAACAAAATGCTTGGCTATATAGTTAAAAGTGTTGAATTTAAATCAAGGGAAGTAATGTTAAAACTCTACAATGCATTAGTAAGACCTCACCTAGAATATTGTGTTCAGTTCTGGTCACCTTGTTACAAAAAGGATATTGCTGCTCTAGAAAGAGTGCAAAGAAGAGCAACCAGAATTATCCCACGTTTAAAAGGCATGTCGAATGCAGACAGGCTAAAAGAATCTAATCTATTCAGTCTTGAACAAAGAAGACTACGCGGCGATCTGATTCAAACATTCAAAATCCTAAAAGGTATAGACAATGTTGACCCAGGGGACTTTTTTGACCTGAAAAAAGAAACAAGGACCAGGGGTCACAAATGGAGATTAGATAAAGGGGCATTCAGAACAGAAAATAGGAGGCACATTTTTACACAGAGAATTGTGAGGGTCTGGAACCAACTTCCCAGTAATGTTGTTGAAGCTGACACCCTGGGATCCTTCAAGAAGCTACTTGATGAGATTCTGGGATCAATAAGCTACTAACAACCAAACGAGCAAGATGGGCCGAATGGCTTCCTCTCATTTGTAAACTTTCTTATGTTCTTTCTCATGTTCTTATGTTCATGGTCCGCTTTGTTTACCCTGCAATAACCACTGCCTGCCCTACTGTTACACAGCCCCAGAAGGCATTCTTCTACTTTTTTGGGGGGGGTTATTTTGGAGGGGGTGGGGATGTAAAAAGGTACTGTATTAGAGAGTGTGATAGGGAGCATGATAGGGAGTGTGATAGGTACAGTAATAGGTACTGTGACAGGGAATGTGACAGAGAGTGTAATAGGGAGTGTGATAGGGAGTGAGATAGGGAGTGAAATAGGCACAGTAATAGGGAGTGTGACAGGGAGTGTGATAGGGAGTGAGATAGGTACTGTAATCGAGAGTGTGACAGGGAGTGTGATAGGTACAGTAATAGGGAGTGTGACAGGGAGTGTGATAGAGAGTGAGATAGGTACTGTAATAGAGAGTGACAGGGAGTGTGATAGGTACTGTAATCGAGAGTGTGACAGGGAGTGTGATAGGTACAGTAATAGGGAGTGTGACAGGGAGTGTGATAGGGAGTGAGATAGTTACTGTAATAGAGTGTGACAGGGAGTGTGATAGGTACTGTAATAGGGAGTGTGACAGGGAGTGTGATAGGAAGTGAGATAGGTACTGTAATAGAGAGTGTGACAGGGAGTGTGATAGGGAGTGTGATAGTGTGACAGGGGGTGTGACAGGGAGTGTGATAGGAAGTGAGATAGGTACTGTAATAGGGAATGTGACAGGGAGTGTGATAGGGAGTGTGATAGGTACAGTAATAGGGAGTGTGACAGGGAGTGTGATAGGGAGTGAGATAGGTACTGTAATAGAGTGTGTGACAGGGAGTGTGATAGGTACAGTAATAGGGAGTGTGACAGGGAGTGTGATAGGTGCTGTAATAGGGAGTATGAAAGGGAATGTGATATTGTCATTGGACAACTATAAAATCTAAATACATGTTTATATTAAGTAACCTATCATATTAAATCCGGTACATACCTCCCGGTCCTGGTGTATGCTCTGCTACATGAAGTCTTATAAATAATGTAGTACAGAGTAGATGTTAAATCATTGAATGCCATTAACTAAAACTCAAGTTAAACTTTTTTTTATTATTTTTAAATTGCAAGCTGCACTGGTTCGTTGTGATTGGCCGGGACTTCTGCTGCTCGTGCAAAGGCATACCCTCAGCAGACCTGCCAACCTTGACATTGTTTTTTTGAGTAGCACTCTTTCGTGCAGACATCTCGGGGGGTCCGGGGGGCTTCCCCCCAGAATTGTTTTAGAGTATGAAACAGCTAAATGCTACACTCTGGTGAGTTTTGAGTATGAATTTTTCAGTAAAAAAATAATGAGATTAGCTATGATTGTTTCAGTTTAAATTTAATTTTGTTTACCTTAGTATAGATGAAACCTATTTAATGTATACCAACTTAAAATTATTTCAAGTACAGAAAATAGCCATTTTTGTAGTATGTTTGTATTTTATTTACTGTCAAAACATAACACATTGAAATGTATAAGCTTCTAAAACAGAGAAACAAAGCACTTTCAAAAAAGGAAAAAAACTTGTAAATAGTCACTGAGTCAGCAACAAAAGTAATAGCTATCCACAAAGTGAGTTGTTTGGAACAGAAAGGAATCCAACAGGTCAAACTGCACTTTCAGATCTTGAATGTTTAGCTTAGGTGGCTGACTTGGCTTTCCTGAGCAAGGTGTCACTAAAGGTTTGTGTGTGACACACTTGCTGCTTCGCTGACATCATGACTTTGGGCATTATCAGTGAACTTAGCATGTCTGTGCTCAGGCTGGCTCTGTTTTGGGTTTTGTTTTTGGTCACCATTACTGTGGAAGATGACCAAAATGCCTAGCGCGGTAACATTACAGTAATGCCTGATTCTTTTGTTCTGGACAGAAATATAAAGTTTCCTTCTACAGGATTCCTGCTGATCCAGAAAGGAGGGTAAAATGGATTTCAGCGATTAAAAGAGAAAAAAAAAACGAAAAAGACTGGACCCATTCGTTTGTAGTGAGCGCTTCATAAAAAGTTAATATCAGTAAGCATACACTGGCTCTCAAAAGTATTCACCCCCCTTGGACTTTTCCACATTTTATTGTGTTACAACATGGAATCAAAATGGATTTAATTAGGAGTTTCTGCCACTGATCAACACAAAAAAGTCCATAATGTCATAGTGAAAAATAAAATTTACAAATTGTTCTAAATTAATTACAAATACAAAACAGAAAATAATTGATTGCATAAGTATTCACCCCCTTGAGTCAATATTTGGTAGAAGCACCTTTGGCAGCAATTACAGCCATGAGTCTATTTGGATAAGTCTCTACCAGCTTTGCACATCTGCAATTTTTGCCCATTCTTCTTTGCAAAATTGCTCAAGCTCCGTCAAGTTAGACGGGGACCTTTCAACTCTTTCCACATATTCTCAATTGGATTGAGGTCCAGGCTTTGACTGGGCCACTCCAGGACACTAACCTTTTTGTTTTTAAGCCTCTCCACTGTGGCATTGGCTGTATGTTTGGGGTCATAGTCCTGCTGGAAGATGAATCTTCTCCCAAGTCCCAGGTCTCTTGCAGACTTCAGCAGGTTTACCTCCAGAATTTCTCTGTACTTTGCTGCATCCATTTTGCCCTCTATCTTCACAAGCTTTCCAGGCCCTGACGCAGAGAAGCATCCCCATAGCATGATGCTGCCACCACCATGCCCACGGTAGGGATGGTGTTCTCAGGATGATGTGCGTTGTTAGGCTTGCGCAAAACATAACGTTTAGCATTAAGGCCAAAAAGCTCTATTTTGGTCTCATCAGACCATAGAATCTTCTTCCACTTGGTCTCAGAGTCTCCCACATGCCTTCTGGCAAACTCTAGCCAAGATTTGATGTGAGTTTTTTTCAACAATGGCTTTCTTTTTGCCACTCTCCCATAAAGGTCAGTTTTGTGAAGCACCCGGGCTATTGTTGCCATATGCACAGTGTCTCCCAGCTGAGCCGTGGAAGACTGTGACTCCTTTAGAGTTGCCATAGGCCTCTTGGTGGCCTCCCTGACTAGTGCCCTTCTCGCCCGGATTTTTGAGGACGGCCTGTTCTACACAGATTCACAGTTGTGCCATATTCTCTCCATTTCTTAATAATGGACTTTACTGTGCTCCGGGGGATATTCAATGCCTTGGAAATGTTCTTATATCCTACTCCTGATTGGTGCTTTTGAAGAATCTTATTCCGGATTTGCTTTGAATGTTCCTTCGTCTTCATGATGTAGTTTTTGTTAGGAAATGTACTAACCAACTGTGGGACCTCCCAGAGACAGGTGTATTTAACCTGAAATCATGTGAAACACCTTAATTGCACACAGCTGGACTTCATTCAACTAATTATGTGACTTCTAAAGATAATTGGTTGCACCAGAGCTTATTTAGGTGTGTCATAGCAAAGGGGGTGAATACTTATGCAATCAATTATTTTCTGTTTTATATTTGTAATTAATTTAGAACAATTTGTAGATTTTATTTTCCACTTTGACATTATGGACTTTTTTTGTGTTGATCAGTGGCAAAAACTCCTAATTAAATCCATTTTGATTCCATGTTGTAACACAATAAAATGTGGAAAAGTCCAAGGGGGGTGAATACTTTTGAGAACCACTGTATATTGGTAGTTCTGATATTACGTTATTATTATTAGTAGTAGTAGTATTAAGTCCCACTTTAACACGCTTACTTGTATGGCCATTTTTTTCATAAATAATTAGCTACAAATTTAAACAGGATTACACTTATGCGGGTCGGTGATTTCCAGTCCTTACATAAAAAAATATTTTACCGTTAACAAAATCCATAATGTTACATTAATGATCTTACTGAACTTCAATATAAAATCACAAACCAGCCGTTTATGACTTGTTTAAAGCACAATGAAACTGCATTTATCTACAGTGTAATTGTACGCTACTTGCAAAGTAAACAGAAGCCTTACGTACCTTAACCACATTAACAATGTTAATGCTGCGCTCATTTTTATGAAATCGAATTTTACTGACATCCCTGTGTGGTAACAGGCATTTGTGAAAAACGGGACAACAAGCCAAAAACAGAATATTAAACTTAAATATTGTACTATATTATTATAATAAATGTTTGTACTTACTCCCTCGACATTCTTGTAAAATCCTCATTCAGCTGTATTTTCTTTTCATGTGATGCAGTTATCTAAATCGAGCACGTTTTTTTTAAAAACGCAAGTGGGTTTTTCCCCCCAGACAAAAATGAATGCATAACTAATGCATTCATTAAAAAACAAAGGTACTGTAGCCAGTTTGAAATAAATAATTTCCTCACAAGTCACAGTACTTCACACTCCCTCCAGTGTGTCCGAAACTGGCAGTTGAAACACAAGCGAGTCAGCTCAACAAAGCCTGATAGGCTACAGTAGAATGGCAGTGATTATACAAAGAAACTGGGTGGTAGGAATTTCTGTCAGTCAACCCATGATAACTTTTTTTGTTTTTGTTTTTAAACGGAGGTTGGATCGTCAACTAAACTCACAAGCTGATTGGTTATTCTATTACGTAACTAAACTCAAAACCTGATTGGTTAATCTATCTTGCTTGCCTTGCCCTAAAGCCGGCCCTGACTATAGATGCAACACTTTCTCTAACTACAGGCAACATCATAGAATATGATCGAAATATGGATTACGTATTATTGCGTATCATCTCTGATAAAAGTATTCCCGCATATTACCAACTCAAAATGCGTAGCGGATAAGCAAAGTGCGTAGAGGTTAGCAGGTCTGTCTCAGTCTCGCAGTCAGCAGAGCCTGAGGCTTGTGGCTGGGCCTCTCTCTACAGGTAGGTGGATACATGCTTGTATCGTAGCTGGTTTAACACTGTCCCTATGCTATTCATGTAGCTCAGTCTTTCATTGCAAAGTGTGAATTTTACTGTTTTAGTGTCTACTTTGGTAAAATGCCCCAAAAAAACCTTTTTGGAATCTTTCAAAAGTTGGCTGCAATTTCACTCATGTTCTGTTTGGTATCGATTTGCTTATTAATATTAACCACGGTGGTTTCAGTATAAATAATTATACCATGACCACCGACAATACCGCATTGTATGGTATCTCGTTTTTTTTGTAAAATGCCTCTATTTTGTAGTCTCTTGTATTAATTAGATTGAATAACTGAATATGTCCCAGACAGAGCGTCCCAGACGTTGTAACAATGACTCTTGTAACATTGTGCCAAACAACTGAATTGAGTCCAAATTCTGGTACCTATTTATACAGTTCTTACACCACTCTCTCTTTCTGTTTCATATTTGTATCCCTTCCTCCAGCAGTAAGTAAGCTCCTTCACATGCTGTCAATAGAATAAATACAGTGTGCAACTTCAGAGCTGCTGCCACCCACAATCTGTATGCGAATTCGAATTTTTCCGAACGGTATTTTTGTTTCTCATTAGTTAGTAAATAGGGCAGGACACTTAGGGGAATACCATGCCCAGTCATCTCAATTTTCCTCCAGCAATTCTGGCCAAATTACCGCTGCTTAGTAAATGAGGCCCATAGACTTTTATTTCTTACTAAGTATTTACTTACGTGCCCACAATTTCTTCCAGCACATGTAGATTTAACTCGGTGCCATCTAATGGTGCTGCACACAACAGAAGTGGGAGGAATAAACAGCAGGATCTCATGACTGAATGTTTAGCCTGAAAGAGATAACATCTTGAGTCAATCTGTAGCCTTTTTTCCATCCAAGCTTTGATCAAAAGCAAAATCGGCCAAAAAATGATAAGGAAACCCGTTTTATTCAACTTGTTACTCACATGACTACCTCGCTCAGCAAAGGTTATGTTTTGTTTGCAGCAACATTTTATTCTACATTCACATGGACGACTGTAGCGAGCGTATTTCTGTGCCTAGCAACCATCCTTAGCCATTCATTTGATGTCAAACTGTCTAATGTGCACGGTCTGATCCCTGAGTTTCTGTAGGTTATCTGCTGTGCCTCATCTGCTTATGTAAGTTGTGCCGGACGTAGATGAAAGGGGGGACAGTTGTAATGCTTACGCCAAATTTTGCAGCAATAACTATACTCACAACAGCTGGCGAGCTTGTACAATGCAAAGGCCTGCCTTTTCTGTGTGTCTACAGTCTCACAAAGGTAGCTTGCTATCAATTGGCACAGCCGCTCGAATATTGGTCTTATCATGCGGAAAGTGCTGAGCCAGTGTGTGGATGTGAAGTGTTGTTGCACATCTACCTCCCACCACCTCTGACAGTGCTGCCATGTGTCAGGTGGGGACCGGCAGGGTACAGCCACCACCTGTGACAGTGCTGCCATGTGTCAGGTGGGGACCGGCAGGGTACAGCCACCACCTGTGACAGTGCTGCCATGTGTCGGGGGGGGGCGGCACCTGTGACAGTGCTGCCATGTGTCGGGGGGGGCGGCACCTGTGACAGTGCTGCCATGTGTCGGGGGGGGCGGCACCTGTGACAGTGCTGCCATGTGTCGGGGGGGGCGGCACCTGTGACAGTGCTGCCATGTGTCAGGTGGGGACCGGCAGGGTACAGCCACCACCTGTGACAGTGCTGCCACAGGTGGTGGCTGTACCCTGCCGGTGAGACTGTAGCACAAAAACAAACAAAGGCAGACAGGCTTCCCAGCGACAGCGTGTGGAAGCGACATCGTGTGAGAAGTACGAGTGGACAAGTACAACGTAGTTAGAAGCAGAAAGGAGGAATTACATCTTTAGATTTGGAGTTGCTTTAATCAGAAAACATTGCAGCTTAAAGCCTTGCAGCTGCGTGTATTTTTCTGATAAGCTGAAACTCGGAGCAGCTGATTCAAATCCCGCGGCGTTCTGGGACACGGGGGAGGAGCGGAGCACGCAGCACAAAAACAAACAAAGGCAGACAGGCTTCCCAGCGACAGCGTGTGGAAGCGACATCGTGTGAGAAGTACGAGTGGAGAGACAGCCAGCATGGTTTTAGGAAAGAGAGATCATGTCTAACTAACCTACTTGACTTTTTTGAGGATGCAACATGATTTCCATTACACGAGAGTAGATGTTAAAACTTCATGCTGATTTGAACTCGGCTCTCGCCAAGATAAGCACCAACTAAGACGTAGCTTTACAGTAAACTAATGTGATCCATATGTGTCTCCCTCCATTTACGTTTCCTTCCATATGATGATGTAGATATCCTTCTGTCTGGTGTTAATGGCTGAAGTGTAATGCTGGCTCCAGGGATCAGCTTATTTTGCCTCCCTGGCGCATCAGCACACACAACGGCTGCGATGCTGGCTCCGGGGATCAACCAAAGTGCGGCCTCCCCAGCGCATCAGCATGACAACCGTCTGGATTGAGCTAAGTAGGGTACATCTCTGGGGTTTTCAAGTGGGCACCTTCCATCCTCAGTGTTTCGTCGACTAGCCCACGACACCTCAAGAGGGCTCGACGGTGATTCTGGCGTCCCAGCATCACCCCCCTCCGTCCCCCGCTCAACTCAGCCCAGCTTACTTACCTGTCCCCAGCCAGAATCTTTCCGTCTCAACCACAGCCAGTTGCTGCTCCTCTCTGCTGCTTCAGATAAGTTCTTCACTGTGCGACGCAACTCTTGGCCACTGAATCCGACGTCTCTGAGAAACCGGGTTGTAGAGTGTGCCACAAATCCTCGACAACCCACTTCCACTGGGTGAACCCGAACTCTCCATCCTCGCTGTTCCGCTTCAGTGGCTAGTTGAGCATACCGCAGTTTCTTCCTCTCATACGCCTCATCTACAGCATCCTCCCATGGCACTGTTAACTCTACCAGGTGAACAAGGCGTGCTGATCCAGACCACAAGACAATATCTGGTCGAAGGTTAGTGGTGGCAATCTCAGGTGGAAAAATAAGCCGTTGACCAACATCTGCCAGCATATTCCAGTCTCTAGCAGCTTCCAGTTGTCCTGGGAGAGGATTGGTTTTAACACCTTTTCTTGGTGGTTGCTCTCCTGGGCGGAGGAATGTTGTCTTTTGTGTGTAATGTTTTGATGGAACAGTTGGCAACTTATTGGTCATGTTACGCTTGTCTTCCAATGCTAAGGCCAAACATCGCAGCACCTGGTCATGGCGCCAAGTAAACCGTCCTTGGCTAAGAGCCACCTTACATCCTGTCAAAATGTGCCTTAATGTTGCAGGTGATGAACACAAAGGACATGAGGGATCCTCTCCTACCCAGAGGTTTAGGTTCTGTGGTGATGGGAGAACCATCACCACAGTTGACCTGATGAGGAAACTGATCCTGCTCTGTTCCATTGACCATAGGTCTTGCCAGCCAATCTTGCGTTGTTCCACACTCTCCCATCTCATCCATTCTCCCTGTTTGGCCTGGGAAATGGCCTTTATACACCTCATCCTCTCCTCCTGCTTTTGCACCTCGTTGACTACCAGCTTCCTCCTTTGAGCTGGGGCCGCCTTGTGCCATGTAGGAGGAGTTGAACTGAAACCAAGACCCCCTCTTCCATGCTGAACTTGCCCCATGATATCACCAATTCGAAGGGGAGCCTTTGCATCTTCCACAGCTTTCTTTGCCGCCCACTTTCTTCCAGTTTTCAACACAGGTGCTGCCTCCCTTACGCATTTATCGCGTGACTCTACTAATGTCATTTCCCGTCTGACCTTGGCGCACTTAAACTCCTCGGTTAGAGCAGAGACTGGTAGCTGCAGTATTCCTTTACCATAAAGTCCCACTCTGCTGAGGCAGCGTGGAACTCCCAACCATTTCCTGATGTATGAACTGATTAAAGCTTCCAGCTTCTCTACTGTTGTCGAAGAAACCTCGTACACAGTCAGTGGCCACAGCAACCTCGGCAGTAGACCAAACTGAAAGCACCAGAGTTTTAGTTTACCTGGTAGAGCGCAGCTGTCTATGCTCTTCAACCCTTCCACTGCTTGTTGTCTAACTTCTCCCACACGAACTGTGTCCTTTAGATCCCCGTCGTACCATCTCCCAAGACTCTTCACTGGCTTCTCAGACACTGTTGGTATTGCCTCACCATTAATGAAGAATGTTTTATCTACTACTTTGCCTTTAATTATAGAGATGCTCCTTGATTTAGTGGGCTTGAATTGCATTCGTGCCCATTCAATGTTATTGGTTAATTTGCCCAATAATCGATTAGTGCAGGCTACTGTTGTAGTCATGGTTGTCATGTCATCCATGTATGCTCGAATTGGTGGTAGTCGCATTCCAGAAGCCAAGCGCTCTCCTCCTACTACCCATTTTGATGCCCTAATGATTACTTCCATTGCCATGGTAAAAGCCAGTGGAGAAATGGTGCATCCTGCCATTATTCCAACCTCTAGGCATTGCCATGTAGTGCTGAATTCTGAAGTTGAAAAACTGAATTGCAACTCTCCAAAATAGGCTTTCACTAAATTTGTTATTGTCATCGGTACACTGAAAAAATCAAATGCTGCCCAAAGTAGTTCATGTGGCACTGAACCATATGCATTAGCCAAATCCAGGAATGTCACATGGAGCTCCTTCCTCTCCTTTTTAGCTGATTGAATTTGTTGCCAGATCACATTGATGTGTTCTAAGCAACCTGGGAAACCTGGAATGCCCGCTTTTTGTATTGAAGTGTCAATGAAGCAGTTCTTTAATAGGTAAGCTGACAATCTCTGAGCAATAATGCTGAAGAAAATCTTGCCTTCTACGTTTAATAGGGAAATGGGACGAAACTGACTGATGCTTGTAGAATCTTTTTCTTTAGGTATAAAGACTCCACCTGCTCGGCGCCATGCTCTTGGTACAACCTGTTTTTCCCATGCCACTTTCATCAATTTCCACAGAATTCGTAGAACTCCTGAAGCACTCTTGTACACTCTGTACGGAACTCCATTAGGCCCTGGAGATGATGAAGCCCTTGCTTTTTTCACAGCTTGCTCTATTTCTTTCCACTTAGGTGCACAGTCCTCCATTTGATATTCTGGTGGATTGATAGGTGGGATGTCTGACGGAACTGACATAGGCTCCTGCCTTTTTGAATCTGTATGTGTTTCCTCCAAATATCTCTCCAGCTCAACCTTAGATGCTTTTAGTGTGCCATTCTTCTCACTGGTGAATAACTTCTTTACAAATTTGAATGGGTCTTTATAAAAGTTTGCTCTCGCACGCTCCTTCTTTTTGTAGCGTTTCCGTAGGCGCTCAGCTCTGCGCAATGTTGCAAGCTTATCTTTTATGACCCTTTGTAAGAGATTGAGTCCCTCCTTCTGACTTTGTTCTGCTCTTCTCCATTGGTTCCTCAGCTGTCTCCTTTCTCTAACTAAACGTTCAATCTCCTGCTGCCGTCTAGACTTTCCAGGAATAGTTTGTACTTTTTCCTTCCTTTTTTCAACTCCAAACCTCTCACTTCCATATGCGTAGATGATGTCCCCAAATTGAAAATGGATAACTGCAAAGCATACGACATGGTCTATTTAGATTTCCAGGAAGCTTTTGACAAAGTCCCGCATAAAAGATTAATTCTCAAACTGAATGCAGTAGGGATTCAAGGAAATGCATGCACATGGATTAGGGAGTGGTTAACAGGTAGAAAACAGAAAGTACTGATTAGAGAAGAAACCTCAAAATGGAGTGAGGTAACCAGTGGTGTACCACAGGGATCAGTATTAGGTCCTCTGCTATTCCTAATCTACATTAATGATTTAGATTCTGGTGTAGTAAGCAAACTCACTTGCAGACGACACAAAAATAGGAGGAGTGGCAAACACTGTTGAAGCAGCAAAGGTCATTCAAAATGATCTAGACAGCATTCAGAATTGGGCAGACACATGGCAAATGAAATTTAATAGAGTAAAGTGTAAAGTATTGCATGCGGGCAATAAAAATGTGCATTATAAATATCATATGGGAGATAGTGAAATTGAAGAAGGGAACTATGAAAAAGACCTACAGTGCCTTACGAAAGTATTCGGCCCCCTTGAACTTTGCGACCTTTTGCCACATTTCAGGCTTCAAACATAAAGATATGAAACTGTAATTTTTTGTGAAGAATCAACAACAAGTGGGACACAATCATGAAGTGGAATGAAATTTATTGGATATTTCAAACTTTTTTAACAAATAAAAAACTGAAAAATTGGGCATGCAAAATTATTCAGCCCCTTTACTTTCAGTGCAGCAAACTCTCTCCAGAAGTTCAGTGAGGATCTCTGAATGATCCAATGTTGACCTAAATGACTAATGATGATAAATAGAATCCACCTGTGTGTAATCAAGTCTCCGTATAAATGCACCTGCACTGTGATAGTCTCAGAGGTCCGTTTAAAGCGCAGAGAGCATCATGATGAACAAGGAACACACCAGGCAGGTCCGAGATACTGTTGTGGAGAAGTTTAAAGCCGGATTTGGATACAAAAAGATTTCCCAAGCTTTAAACATCCCAAGGAGCACTGTGCAAGCGATAATATTGAAATGGAAGGAGTATCAGACCACTGCAAATCTACCAAGACCTGGCCGTCCCTCTAAACTTTCAGCTCATACAAGGAGAAGACTGATCAGAGATGCAGCCAAGAGGCCCATGATCACTCTGGATGAACTGCAGAGATCTACAGCTGAGGTGGGAGACTCTGTCCATAGGACAACAATCAGTCGTATACTGCACAAACCTGGCCTTTATGGAAGAGTGGCAAGAAGAAAGCCATTTCTTAAAGATATCCATAAAAAGTGTCGTTTACAGTTTGCCACAAGCCACCTGGGAGACACACCAAACATGTGGAAGAAGGTGCTCTGGTCAGATGAAACCAAAATCGAACTTTTTGGCAACAATGCAAAACGTTATGTTTGGCGTAAAAGCAACACAGCTCATCACCCAAAGTGCAAAGAAGAGCAACCAGAATTACCCCAGGTATAAAAGGCATGTCGTATGCAGACAGGCTAAAAGAATTGAATCTATTCAGTCTTGAACAAAGAAGACTACGCGGCGATCTGATTCAAACATTCAAAATCCTAAAAGGTATAGACAATGTTGACCCAGGGGACTTTTCTGACCTGAAAAAAGAAACAAGGACGAGGGGTCACAAATGGAGATTAGATAAAGGGGCATTCAGAACAGAAAATAGGAGGCACATTTTTACACAGAGAATTGTGAGGGTCTGGAACCAACTTCCCAGTAATGTTGTTGAAGCTGACACCCTGGGATCCTTCAGAAGCTGCTTGATGAGATTCTGGGATCAATAAGCTACTAACAACCAAACGAGCAAGATGGGCCAAATGGCTTCCTCTCATTTGTTATGTTCTTTCTTATGTTCTTATGTTCTTATGTGTCAGGGGGGGGCCAGCACCTGTGACAGAGCTGCCATGTGTCAGGTGGGGACCGGCACCTGTGACAATGCTGCCATGTGTCAGGTGGGGACCGGCACCTGTGATAGTGCTGCCATGTGTCGGGGGGGGGCGGCACCTGTGACAGTGCTGCCATGTGTCAGGGGGGGGCCAGCACCTGTGACAGTGCTGCCATGTGTCAGGGGGGGGCCAGCACCTGTGACAGTGCTGCCATGTGTCGGGGGGGGCGGCACCTGTGACAGTGCTGCCATGTGTCGGGGGGGGGGGGGCGGCACCTGTGACAGTGCTGCCATGTGTCGGGGGGGGGGGGCGGCACCTGTGACAGTGCTGCCATGTGTCGGGGGGGGCGGCACCTGTGACAGTGCTGCCATGTGTCGGGGGGGGCGGCACCTGTGACAGTGCTGCCATGTGTCAGGGGGGGGCCAGCACCTGTGACAGTGCTGCCATGTGTCGGGGGGGCGGCACCTGTGACAGTGCTGCCATGTGTCAGGGGGGGGCCAGCACCTGTGACAGTGCTGCCATGTGTCGGGGGGGGCCAGCACCTGTGACAGTGCTGCCATGTGTCAGGTGGCGGCCGGCAGGGTACAGCCACCACCTCTGAGTGAGTACAATTTTTTTATGGAATTTCATCTAGTGAATATATTTAATTTGAGTCAGCCAAAAACATTGCAACTCCCTATTACTCTGCAGAATACGCATTGGTTGGAAAAACACAGTGAACAAACTTGTGCTCTTTAGTTTGTGTTTGATTTCAAATTTTAGGGAATATACTGTATTGTGTCTAGTACAAGGTCATATAAAATATGTGATGACCGTGATGAAGCCACCTCCCTCTGAAGAGAGGAACTGATCTGTCAATGCCAGGTCAGCAGGGTGGACCGTGATAAAGCCACCTCCCTCTGAAGAGAGGAACTGATCTGTCAATGCCAGGTCAATAGAGTGGACCATAATGAAGCTACCTCCCTCTGAAGAGAGGAACTGATCTGTCAATGCCAGGTCAATAGAGTGGACCATAATGAAGCTACCTCCCTCTGAAGAGAGGAACTGATCTGTCAATGCCAGGTCAATAGAGTGGACCATAATGAAGCTACCTCCCTCTGAAGAGAGGAACTGATCTGTCAATGCCAGGTCAATAGAGTGGACCATAATGAAGCTACCTCCCTCTGAAGAGAGGAACTGATCTGTCGATGGCAGGTCAGCAGGGTAGACCATGATGAAGCCACACCCTTCCCCCCGACAAGGGGACTGTCTGCATTAAGGTGGAAGTTGGGGAGGTGGAGGGTAGGATTACAACTGGATTGCAATGGCCAAGGTAAGTTTATCGGAGATGTATATAGCATGCAAGGAAGTGATCTAGTGAATTATTCAATAACCCTAAAGGGAGAGCAATCATTCGACAATCCCTCCCCCCGAATGTCAGCCTAAGCTTCTAATTTGACTTATAATATGTTTAAGTGTTCACTGGCCACATTTAATCAGGCTAAAAGTTAAAGTTTGAGGAGGGTGAGTGGTAGCAGACCTGGGATAGATATTGATTTTATTAAAATATTTTCAAATTTCTTTGATATGATTCTAAATAATTAAATATTTCAAATAATGTTATGAATATTTATAAATATTCAACTATTTCAATTTGTGCTTCAAATGTATTTATAAATGTGTTACAATGATGTGGAACATAACACATTAAGTTTTATATGAACATCTATTTAGTTTTATATTAAAATATTTTCAAAAAAATATTTGAGTATGGACAAAATCTTGAAATATTTGATATTTATAAATTCAATCTAAAATATAAAGGTCTGGTGTGTAATAGTATGACCGCTAGAAAATGTTTAAATTAATCACGTTTTATGAAAAAAGCATGTTAAAACACACAGCGCCACACAGAGGACATTTAAAAAAAAATGTTGCAGCTTTATTTTTTTCTGAGTAGAAGTAGGGGGGGGGGGCAAACCCATTGGCCCCATTGGCCCCCAAGTTGGCGGCGCCTCTGAAATGATTACCAGTCTCACAGCAAGGTGCTCAAGGTGTTCAACATTAACACACCAGAAGATCATTGACAGAATTCTTTTGAGTTTTCAGGAGCTATTATTATTAGTGATGGGCACCAATATCAATATTATCATACAAAATATATTCATAATAACTTCCATACTGCGATATCGTGGGATTTAAAAGAAGATTCTCATACGGAAAGTTCGCAGACATACTTGTTATTGCTAATACTGCTAAAATAAAGCACAGTGTAACCCAGTTTATTTTATATGAAGATACAATACACTCCAGACATACCACTCATTGTCAGTGTCATAGGCAAACACCACACACTAAAGTATTATTTAATCATTTTATTCCATTGATTTGCATTTAGGTGCCAAACACTATTTGCATGCTGCATTACGTTTGGCACAATTGACCGTCTGTAAAGTGTTGACGGGGTCGTGCCGAATTCTGCACCATGCCTTATTTTGAGATCTGCACATGCGTTAGATTTTCATTTAGTTTTGTCTGTGTGTTTCCTTACACTATTATTCATTGTGTGTTTACTTACACTATTATTCATTGTGTTTCCTTACACTATTATTCATTGTGTGTTTCCTTACACTATTATTCATTGTGTGTTTCCTTACACTATTCATTTATTCATTGACGTGAACTTTCAGTATTGTAAGCGAGATGTATTTTTTAGTCAAAACACATCTCAAAATAAGAACATAAGAAAGTTTATAACCGAGAGGTGGCCGTTCGGCCCATCTTGCACAATCCCGCATGGCACCATGCTTAATACTTTTAAATGTGTCGTGAGTCAGCATGTGCATGCAGAGCAGCTTCAGGTACAATTACTTCCAGAGCAGCTAGAAAATGAACAACCCTGAAGTCTGTGCGCAGTGATTTAATCAGGGGTGCAGATTTTGTGCTGGGGTGTTAGATTCTAGCGCCAGGGTACCTCATACAGCGTCAGCATTTTTACAAACCATAAATATTAAATTAAGAGCTGATGAGTGTTTTCATGGCTTCTAGTTAAGTGAATCAGAAACTATTTACAAACGAAACCTTTTTTTCACATATCCCAATTATATCATATGATTCTAAGCACACAGCTTTGGCCAAAAGTTTTGCATCACCCTACAGAATTAACACATTTTGCTTCATAAAGTCTAATGAAACCATGGATGTCAAGTCTCAAGGTTTACCCGGTTTTTCACAATTTTCAGAGTCTCACGGCCGTGCAATGGATTCTCACGTTTGTGCATAAGTTTGTTATTGTTTGCGAGGCTGCAAAACCCTTTATACTAGATACAGCGGTAAATCCAATACAACTGTCCAAGCGTATTATTTCATTTTTTTTTTGGTGGGGGGGGGGGGGTGGTGCACCATGAAGAGGTAGATGTACATTACCATTCTATATTCCTGTAGCTGCTACGCAAACTCCCCCCTTACTCCAAAGATAGAATTGCCTTGTTGTCTCAAAACTGTAACTGTTTCATTCACGTAGAAATTACCACAGAAATAAAAGAGAAATGGACATTAATGGGAATGTAATTATTAAAGTCGAAAAATATCATGTTCTTTATGATGTCAGTGTCAGTGGTTATAAAGACAATACAAAGAAAGATGCCATATGGTAAGAAATAATAGAAAAATTGGAAATTGATGGTATGTCTATCTCTTTATTTCACCTAAATTTTGATCAAAGTGACGGGGAGCGCCACACACTGGTTTTGTTTCTCTGTAAAATAACGCTTCTTTGTTTTAATAATGTTGACCAATAATAATAATAATAATAATAATAATAATAATAATAATAATAATAATAATAATAATAATAATAATATTCTCACACTAACTGAAGATTTTATTAAAACTGAAAATCAATAAAAAAAAGTATATTACATGAATTCTCAGTATTTATAAAGAAATATGTGTAGATGTATTCTTTTTGAATGATTTACATGTTAAACCAGATCACATTCACTGTTAAATGTCATTTTTTTAGTGTGTGGTGTACCCAGACTATTTCTTTTTTTTATTTCGTCTCCACAAAAGGAGCAAAAGCAGATGTATTTTCTTTTCATGACTAGCTACAGTTTTTTTTTTTTTTTTTTTTTTTTTTTTAAAGGTTTTTCATCAATCCCAAGGTTTTTCAGCAGGGGTCTCACTGGAGTGAACACTTAGGGGTTGACATGTCTTTGAAACCTACTGAATAATATTATGTTAATATATTGAATTACGTACCGCTTTGTAGTTTTCCATTTACTGAAAAACTTAATTTTTTTTAGTTTTTTGAACATGAAATACTTTTATATATTTTGGCTTCTTGTAGACTTTTGCAGTATCATTTTGTAGTATATCTTAGAATCTTTGCTACAGCTGATTCAGTAGTTTTGGGAGTTGGCAAGTTCCAGGGCCTCAAGAAGAGGTTCCATATATACTGTAAATATAAAGGAACTCATATTAAAATCCTCCATTTAAATGATGCATTATCAACAAAGTGATAGAGTACAATAACGTGAACTTCATGGACCAATTCCATAAACTTTATGGACCAATTCCATGGACCAATATCTGGCTTTAATCAAGAGGCAAAACAAAAGCTTGCATGCAAAACTCCCTCTAGTTCTAGATCAGATTCTCACTGAATGTTGCAATCAGTCTTATTGAACAGTCTTTAGTCTTATGGAAATATAGAAAAAACAGGAAACAGTAACAGTAACAATAACAATAACAATAACAATAATATACCATATATATATATATATATATATATATATATATATATATATATATATATATATATATATATATAGATATATATATATATGTGTGTGTGTGTGTGTGTGTGTGTGTGTGTATGTGTGTGTGGTGACGTTACCTGTGCATATATTAAATATCTTTGAAATTAGTTTGACAACAATATTATTTTCTTACATACTTACTCAGGAAAGCTGTACAATGTGTTGGTAGTTCCAAAAACACCTCTTCTACAAATGCAACTGCTTTTTGAAAATCAGAAAGTAAAAGAAAAATGGAGATACCTACCCTCGAAAATCAATTCAACTTTTGTAAAGTCGAATTTCCGTGAATTGAACTGATCCCTATATCTAAGATTATAGCTATAGTATAGCTTCGGGTCCCTTGGCTTTTTAAGATACAGTATTTGCAGTTGAACTGAGTAATGTGTGCCGTAGCTCAAACCTTGATTGTTTTCATATGGGGAAAGCATTTTCAAACAGAAATAGTAGTTGTACTTACTTATCAAATGTGCGGTTACTTCTGAAGGAGGCGATAATAACGCTGGTCAGACAATCGTCTTTTTACAGGCAAGTGTAAGTTAAGATTGCTTAAGCCAGGGAGTAGGTAGTTCTCTTTCAAGTCGAAAATAACCATCAAGGTATGGGACATTGCCGTCAGGCAGTAGGGATTGGCTGAGCTTTATGTCAAAGCTGCCGATAGGCCTCCGCGCAAGCTGCCGTGTAAGCCCGCCCCCCTGGGAGCTTACTATACGCAGCGCGCGGAGAGTCACTTCCTCTTTTGCCTTCAGCCTCAGTAGCGGTAGGACTTAAAGCTGTACACTGATTGTACTCCATAAGCTTAGGCTTGAGAAGCTGGTTTTTCCCCTTCTCTGAGTTTATTTCAGTGTTTTATTATTATTATTATTATTATTATTATTATTATTATTATTATTATTATTATTATTGTTATTATTATTGTTAGATATATATTGTTTTTTCTATATATATCTTTCTCGCTTTGCTTTTGCATCGCGTTTCTTCGTGGTCTCTCCGTCTTTCCTCTGTTCTTATAATTATTATTGTGTTGGGTTTTTTGTATTTTATTGTGTATATATATATATTTTGTTATATATATTGTGTATATATATTGTTGTTCGGACGCGTGTTGCATTGGCCTTGGCCCACGTGCAGTTTGCATCCTCGGTCTAGCTTAGGCTAGACCGTGTGTGTGCGTGTAGTCTGCTCTGCAGTGTTCCTCCCCACCGCGGCGCATTCCCGCCACATGGTATTGTACTACACCCTCTTACCTTCTGCAGCGTCCTCACTATACAGAGGAAGACAACCACCAACGTGCAAAATCCCCAGCACCATCAGGTAGGTATTGCACAGCATCAGACGCCGTACCAGCACTTAGCGTCTCCGCTTGGCGGGTCAGCTGACGCTTAGGCGTCTGTGCTAGCGTTCCGCGCTTGGTATTCGTGCTTCGGCGCTCGCGCTCCGGCGCTTTTGGTGTCAGCGCTTGTGCGCTTGGTGCAGCGCTTCGGCGCTTTGTGCAGCGCTTCTGCGCTTGGTGCTTAGTGCTTCTGCACTTGGGGCTCAGTGCTCGACGCTCGACGCTTCGGCGCTCGACGCTCGGTGCACGTTCCATCAGAGCTTGGTGCTCAGTGCTCGATGCTCGGTGCTCGACGCTCGACGCTCGGTGCTCGACGCTCGACGCTTCAGCGCTCGACGCTCGACGCTCGGTGCTCGGCGCTTGGCGCCTCGACGCACGCACCCTCGACGCTCGACGCACGCACCTCGGTGCTCCGTGCTTTGGTGCTCGACGCTCTACGCTTAGGCGCTCGACGCTCGGTGCTCGGCGCTTGGCGCCTCGACGCACGCACCCTCGACGCACTCACCTCGGTGCTCGACGCTCGACGCTCGACGCTTCGGCGCCTCGACGCGCGCACCCTCGACGCTCGACGCACGCACCTCGGTGCTCGACGCTTCGGCGCTCGGTGCTCGACGCACGCACCCTCGACGCTCGACGCACGCACCTCGGCGCTTGACGCGGCGGCGCTCGACGCACGCACTTCAGGTGCTCGACGCTTGGTGTCCGACGCTTCGGCGTTCGACGCGCGCACCTCGCTGTTTGACGCGACAGTGCTCCACGCACACTCTTTGGTGCTTGACGTCAATACTAGACGCTTCGGCGTTCTACCATGTCTGGGTTCCACCGTTGCGTGACCTGCCAGGCCAAGTTGCCTGCCAGCGACCCTCATGAGGACTGCGTCGCATGCTTGGGGCCGGACCATGCCGCATCTGCCCTGGCAGATAGGGCATACTGCCAGCTATGTGCGGGGTTTCAGACACGCACCCTTCGCCAGAGAGCTAGGAAGGCGGTTGGAGGTCGTTCCCCATCCTCGGGCTCGTCCCACACTGTCTCATCTGTCGTGTCGCTGCCGGCGATGTCTCAGCTCCCTCTGAGCCCATCTTCCCAGCTTACAGCTGGTCAGAGGTCTCCAGTCAGACGTGCTCGGGAACGTTCCCGCAGTCCCTCCTCTCGCGGGGCTCGCCCCCGTCGGGAGTCTCGATCCAGGTCTCGATCGCCTTGCCGGAGAAGGCACTCTCTTGCTCCCCTCGAAAGGGTAGGCATTATCAGGACACATCTGGGGTGGCTGAGCTCACCTCCAAGATGTCACAGTTTATGGAGCTCATGATGGGACAACAATCCCTCCTCATGACCCTAGCAAATGTGGCGCCTCGGGCCCCAGAGCTAGTAACCGGACCCAGCGCTAGTCAGCCGATGGTTCCTCCACCAGTGCCCCAGGAAGTAGAATGGGACACCGATGCTGTCTCAAGGGACACCGATGCTGTCTGAAGACACAGAGCCTGAGGTGGCATCCCAGCACTCTGGGCAGGACGACCCTGAAGTGCTGGATACTAATGACCCTATCTGGTCAGTGGTGGAGAGGGCAGCCCGTCACTTAGGCTTGGACTGGCCTGCGTTAGAACCAACACGACGCTCTCTATTTGAGTTACCATCGGCTCCGCCCCTTCAGTCCAGGATGCTCCCGGCATTCCCGGATTTTATTAAGGAGGTGCAGTCCACCTGGGGAGCCCCGGCCTCCGCCCCTGCGACTTCTCGCAAGGCTTCGGCTTTCACCATGCACGGGGCGAGCGAAGCTGGGTTAGCGTCTTTTCCACCAGTGGGCGCCGCATTCGCCGCGCTAGTAAAGGCGCCGACATTATCGGGGCTGGCTAAGGACCCTTCCTGCCCTAACAGGCAGTGTAGGACTACGGAGGCCCACCTGAAAAAGGGTTATGCCGCGGCTACAGAGGCAGTTAGGCTGTCTAACGTGGCCAGCCTCCTGACAGTCTACCAGACGGCGCTGATTCGCAATCTACCTGAGTCCCCATCCGTCGGACTTAGAACCGAGCTGGGTGCAATTGCGCAGCTTTTGGTTAAGCTGGCTCAGCTGAATGCGCGAGCACAGGGCAGGAGCATTGCTTCCCTTGTGGTGGCAAGGAGGCAGCTCTGGCTTTCACAGGCCAGGGTACAGGAGCCTGATAAGGCCCCATTGCTAGATGCTCCTATATCCCCGGGGCACACGTTTGGCCCAGCGGTGGAGGAGATGCTGCAACGCTCCGTCAAGGCGCGTGAGGCGTCGCAGCAGTTGGCTAAGATGTGGCCAAGCAAGCCCTTCCAGCCAAGGCGGCCGCAGGAGCGCCAATGGTGCAGGGCACCGCCGCAGCAGCAAGCGCACCCACAGGGCAGTAAAACCGCCCCTTTGGGGGTTTCAGCACGCAGCCAACCCGCGTTTGCAAGACCGCAGCGCGAAGGGTGGCGCCCCAGAGGAGGTAGCAGACCACGTCCTCGTGGCTCTGGCCAGGGCCCTCGTGAGCGAGCGCAGCCTAAGCAGCCCTGAGAAACCCCCGCAGCCGTTAACCCACCCCTACACTGTTCCACAGCTCCTGTTCTGGCAACAATGAACCAACGACATTTGGGTGCACAAAACTATACTCACCGGGTACACCCTTCAATTCCGGTTAAACCCCCCCCCCCTTCAGGGGAGTGGTGGTAACTGCAGTGAAGGACTCGGTTCAGTCCTCAGCTCTAAATGCAGAAATACAGGCATTGCTCAAGAAGCGCGCCATTCAACTAGTAGACCCTGCTCTGACCGACCAGGGGTTCTACTCCAAGTACTTCCTAGTGCCAAAAAAGGACGGCGGGCTCCGTCCTATTTTAGATCTGCGACTACTGAACAAATACCTATGGGTGTTGTCGTTCAAGATGCTTACGCACAGGCACATTGTCCAGTCCGTCCGGCAAGGCGACTGGTTTACCACCGTAGACCTCACAGATGCATACTTTCACGTTCCCATCTGTCCGGGTCACAGGAAGTACCTACGATTCGCATTTCAGAGCAGGGTCTACGAGTTTTGTGTCCTGCCATTCGGCCTGTCTCTAGCTCCTCGAACCTTTTCGAAGTGTATGGATGCCATTTTAGCCCCCTTGCGGGCTCAAGGCGTCCGACTGCTGAACTATCTGGACGACTGGCTCGTCTGCGCGCAGTCAAAGGAGCAGTTGGCACAGCACACAGTGATGGTTACAGACCATCTTCAGCGGCTAGGTCTGAAGGTCAATTCAGAAAAGAGCCGCCTCGTGCCGAGCCAACAGACCGAATTCTTGGGTCTGCATCTGGACTCTGTGTCCATGGAAGCGACCCTGTCGACACAAAGAGTTGCCTCACTGGAGCGGTGTCTCTCCCTATTCAGGTTGAGAGAAACAGTCAGCATGGAGCTGTGTCAGCGCATGCTGGGGTTGATGGCTGCCGCCTCGCAAGCCCTTCCTTTGGGCTTACTACACCAGAGACCTCTGCAGGCCTGGTTCAATGCCTTCGCGTTGCATCCGCGGAGAGACAAACACCGCAGGTTGAGGGTATCCCGAGCCTGCTGGGAAGCACTGCACTGGTGGAAAGTTCCGTCGGACATCCGCCAGGGCGTACGCTTGGGTCCCATCTTCCGAAGGGAGGTTATTACGACCGACGCTTCCAACCAGGGTTGGGGAGCAGTCTGGAACGGGTCGGGGACTCGCGGAGTGTGGTCAGGACCCTGGAGGTCGGCCCACATCAATGCTCTGGAACTCAGAGCGGTGGACCTCGCCCTTCGGCACTTCTTGCCAGTGCTTCTAGGCAAGCACGTGTTAGTGCGGTCAGACAACACCACGGTAGTGGCGTATATCAACCACCAGGGCGGCTTGCGGTCCCCCGGTCTTCACCGGATGGTAACACGGCTGTTGCTTTGGGCTCAACCGCGTTTAGCCTCTCTGCGTGCGGTTCACCTACCGGGCAGAGTCAATTACGCAGCGGATCTCCTGTCCAGAGGAGGTCCTCTTGCAGGCGAATGGCGTCTTCACCCTCGGGTGGTGGAGCGCATTTGGGACTGGTTCGGCACAGCGCAAGTCGATCTCTTCGCTTCGCGAGAGACCACGCACTGTCCCCTATGGTTCTCGGTGAAGGACCTCGACAGCCCCCTAGGAGTCGATGCACTGGCTCACGAATGGCCGCCAGGGCTCCTGTACGCATTTCCACCAATTCCGATGCTCCCCGGCTTCTTGGAGAAGGTCAGGGTAGAGCAAGCGACAGTGATCCTGATCGCTCCTCGGTGGCCTCGGAGGATATGGTTCCCGAGTCTAGTGCAGTTGTTGCACGGTCACCCGAGGGAGCTCCCTCTGCGAGCGGACCTGTTGTCCCAAGCCCAAGGAGGGCTATGGCACCCAAACCCCAAACTCATGCAGTTATGGGCTTGGCCCCTGAGCGGGAGCGTCTGTCAGCCTTAGGGCTTTCGACGGCGGTTATATCCACCATTCAGAGTGCGAGAGCGCCCTCTACTCGGTCACAATATGCGTATAAGTGGCAATTGTTTCAGAGTTGGTGTCTGGCTGAGGGCCATGACCCGGTCTCCTGCCCTATGGCAGTGATATTACAGTTTCTGCAGAAGCTGTTAGATGAGGGAAAGTCTCCCTCTACACTTAAAGTGTATTTGGCCGCTATTTCGGCTTGCCATGTACGCATTGACGGGTTATCACCAGGTTGCCATTTCCTGGCATTTCAGTTCCTAAAGGGCGCAAGACGCTTGCGGCCTCCAAGGTCGACCAGTTTACCGTCATGGAGCCTTGATGTGGTGCTAGAAGCCCTTACCAAGGCACCGTTCGAGCCTCTCCACAGTGTGGATATGAAGTTCGTGTCTATTAAGACTGCGTTTTTGCTGTCAGTGGTATCAGCAAAACGTGTGGGCGAGTTACATGCACTCTCGGTGCATCCATCATGTACTTGTTTCGCAGGAGACGGTTCTAAGGTCTCCATGCGTCCAAATCCGGCCTTTTTACCCAAGGTCATATCCCCGTTTCATATGAACCAACCAGTCGAGTTGATGGCGTTCCATCCTCCTCCTTTTTCTTCCCCAGAGGAAGAGCGGTTACACATGCTCTGCCCTGTGCGGGCATTGCGGTGTTATAGTGATCGCACAAAGACTGTGAGGCAAACAGAACAGCTGTTCATATGCCATGGTTCTAAGACTTTGGGTCAGCCGTTGTCTAAGCAACGCCTTTCTCATTGGATAGTGGATGCTATTCAGTTAGCATATGATTCTATGGGCCTTCCGCCACCAGGGCAGTTGAAGGCACATTCCACTAGGGGTATGGCAACATCCTGGGCCCTCTTTAGAGGGGTGCCGATGTCTGACATTTGCGCTGCAGCCAGTTGGGTTACACCGCATACATTTACAAGGTTCTACCGGTTGAATGTACTGGAATCCTCTGCTCCGTCATTTGGAGCATCTGTGTTGCACTCTATGACGCCTCAGGTTGCGGACGTCTAGAGTGGTTGACAATATGGTGTGACTATTCCACCTTAGGACAGGTGTCATTGCGAGCATAGACGCTGAGGCGCAGCTCCGCATATGTGTAGATGTACTGCCTACGCAGTTGCGTTATGACGTAAGGCTGTCCTACTGCCGAGAATCCTCCCTCGCGACGGCTTGGGTACACTGTTCCCATACCTTGATGGTTATTTTCGACTTGAAAGGGAACGATCAACCCCGGTTCCCTGAAAGAGAAAATAACCATCAAGCCGCGAGGTCGCTCTGGAGGCCTTCACGGCCTGAAGGGCAAAAGAGGAAGTGACTCTCCGCGCGCTGCATATAGTAAGCTCCCAGGGGGGCGGGCTTACACGGCAGCTTGTGCGGAGGCCTATCGGCAGCTTTGACATAAAGCTCAGCCAATCCCTACTGCCTGACGGCAATGTCCCATACCTTGATGGTTATTTTCTCTTTCAGGGAACCGGGGTTGCATCCGCAACCTATCGTTCTCCGCTGAGGCACGGAAGTTGTAACAAGATACTTAACTCCGCCGTACTTCAATCACACTGCGTGCCAAGAGAGATGAGCTCAGGAGACAAAATTCTATTGAGAGGCAATGGAGCCGTGGCATATTTCACTGATTTTGGCAGATTTTCAAATTTAAATTCTGCCAAGCTCTCTTGAAGAAAACGGCAACATTGGCAAATTATGACAGTACGTAATTATTATGAAAAATTGTATTTCCTCAGCACAGTTGCGTATTCTGGCGCATGCGCAGAAAAATAAACGCCATCATGTTTTAGCAGTGTTTCAATAATAAAATAACCACACACCATACAGATAGGGATGCCTAATAATGACCTGCTTCGTCCCAATAGCTATATTTTTGTGGGTATTCATATTTTTTATGTTATGTATTTCCAATGGGGTACAATTGTTTTTTTTCCAGCATTTATTTCGGTGTTTGTGCTTAGGATGGGGTGTTTTGAGATACATACATGCCAAGCAGACTCCCGATTTAGGGCATGGTTCCCCCGTCTCTCGCTTGCTTTACAGGGGAAACAGTAAAAATAACTTTTAAAAAAAGGTATTATATAACTTAATTCTGCACCTGCCGCTGCGCAATAAAATGAAAAAAGTATATATATTGTAGCGTTTCCACGCAGTGCGCAGGATAGACAAACACAACACGCCGTTTTCAAGTTCAACGCTTTATTTATGAACTTCTTTCAGAGCCCACTGCTCCAGCCACTTGCTCTGCACCGACCACAATGAGCGTGCAACACCCCGTTTTATAGCTAAGCCCCGCCCCTTTATGTTAATCGGGTGCCAGAGCGAACAGCTATCCCATTGGTCCCCAGCCGCACACCAGGACCAATGGGCACACACAACAAACAGCCTATGACAGGGGCAGCTCGCACAGCCAGACAGAGCGAACCCGCAGCTACAGGTAATACAGACGGGGGCAAAGGAACACAATACAGCGGCAGTAACAGACAATAGAAACAAGAGGTAATACAGTACACAAACACAATACACGGATCGCTACAATATATATATACACAGTATATATCCTGATTTGGTATTTTCATAAGTTGGCAGGTATGCAGATATAAGACAGTAAAATACTGTACTGTAATGTCATTTTAATTCAAAGGCCATTACACGTAACACCGCACAGCAGTTGGCACCCTCACGAGTCGATCGCTTCCCAAGTATACTTGGCGTAGGAAAAACAATTTGTACCAAGAGCATGGCGTCGAGCAGGTGGAGTCTTTATACCAAAAGGAAAAGATTCTACAAGCATCAGTCAGTTTTGCCCTATTTCCCTATTAAACGTAGAAGGCAAGCATTATTGTGCAGAGATTGTCAACTTACCTATTAAAGAACTGCTTCATTGACACTTGAGTATAAAAAGCGGGCATTCCAGGTTTCCCAGGATGCTTAGAACACATCAATGTGATCTGGCAACAAATTCAGTCAGCTAAAAGGAGAGGAAGGAGCTCCATGTGACATTCCTGGATTTGGCTAATGCATATGGTTCAGTGCCACATGAACCTCTTTGGGCAGCATTTGATTTTTTCAGTGTACCAATGTCAATAACAAATTTAGTGAAAGCCTACTTTGGAGATTTGCAATTTAGTTTTTCAACTTCACAATTCAGCACTACATAGCAATGCCTAGAAGTTGGAATAATGGCAGGATGCACCATTTCTCCACTGGCTTTTACCATGGCAATGGAAGTAATCATTAGGGCATCAAAATGGGTAGTAGGAGGAGAGCAATTGGCTTCTGGAATGCGACTACCGCCAATTCGAGATACATGGATGACATGACAACCATGAATACAACAGTAGCCTGCACTAAGCGGTTATTGGGCAAATTAACCAATAACATTGAATGGGCACGAATGCAATTCAAGCCCACTAAATCAAGGAGCATCTCTATAATCAAAGGTAAAGTAGTAGATAAAAGGTTCTACATTAATGGTGAGGCAATACCAACAGTGTCTGAGAAGCCAATGAAAAGTCTTGGGAGATGGTACGAAGAGGATCTAAAGGACACAGTTCTTGTGGGAGAAGTTAGACAACAAGCAGTGGAAGGGTTAAAGAGCATAGACAGCAGCGCTTTACCAGGTAAACTAAAACTCTGGTGCTTTCATTTTGGTCTACTGCCAAGGCTGCTGTGGCCACTGACTGTGCACAAGGTTTCTTTGACAACAGTAGAGAAGCTGGAAGCTTTAATCAGTTCATATGTCAGGAAATGGTTGGGAGTTCCACACTGCCTCAGCAGAGTGGGTATGGTAAAGAAATACTGCAGCTACCAGTCTCTGCTCCAACCGAGGAGTTTAAGTGTGCCATTAGTAGAGTCAAGCGACAAATGTATAAGGGAGGCAGCACCTGTGTTGAAAACTGGAAGAAAGTGGGCGGCAAAGAAAGCCGTGGAAGATGCAAAGGCTACCCTTCGAATCGGTGATATTACGGGGCAAGTTCAGCATGGAAGAGGAAGCCTTGGTCTCAGTTCAGCTCTTCCTACATGGTTTAAGGCAACCCCAGCTCAACGGAGGAAGCTGGTAGTCAACGACGTGCAAAAGCAGGAGTAGAGGATGAGGTGCGTAAAGGCCATTTCCCAGGCCAAGCAGGGAGAATGGATGAGATGGGAGAGTGTGGAACAACGCAAAACCGGCTGACAAGAGCTATGGACAATGGAACAGAGCACGATCAGTTTCCTCATTAACATATGATGTTCTCCCATCACTACAGAACCTAAACCTCTGGGAGGGTGAGGATCCCTCATGTCCTTTGTGTTCATCACCTGCAACATAAAGGCACATTTTGACAGGATGTAAGGTGGGTCCATGACCAGGTGCTGCGATGTTTGGCCTTTGCATTGGAAGACAAGTGTAACATGACCAATAAGTTGCCACCAGTTCCACCAAAGCATTACACACAAAAGACAATATTCCTCCGTCCAGGAGAGCAACCACCAAGAAAAGGTGTTAAAACCAAGCCTCGCCCAGGACAACTGGAAGCTGCTAGAAACTGGAAAATGCTGGCAGATGTTGGTCAATGGCTTATTATTCCACCTGAGATTGCCACCAATAACCTTCGACCAGACATTGTCTTGTGGTCTGGATCATCACGTCTTGTTCATCTGGTAGAGTTAACAGTGCCATGGGAGGATGCTGTAGATGAGGCGTATGAGAGGAAGAAACTTCGGTACGCTCAAGTAGGAAGTGAAACAGCGAGGGTGCAGTGTCCCAGTGGAGGTGGGTTGTCGAGGGTTTGTGGCACACTCCACAACCCGGTTTCTCAGAGACATCGGATTCAGTGGTCAAGAGTTACGTCTCACAGTGAAGAACTTATCTAAAGCAGCAGAAAGGAGCAGCAAATGGCTGTGATTGAGAAGGAAAGATCTGGGGATCTCAAGCACAATAGAAAGAAAGCAACGTTGATGTACGGGTAAGTAAGCTGGGCTGAGTTGAGTGGGGGACGGAGTGGGGTGATGCTGGGACACCAGAATCACCGTCGAGCCCTCTTGAGGTGTGTGGCAAAGTGCCCGCCCCTGTGTGTATTTTGTGTGTTATGTGTTGATGTATGCGTGCGTATGTTAATGTTGGTGTATAGTCATTGGTACATGGGATATAAACGGGTCTGTGTTTCATGTGTATTTAAATTGTAGATTTGTATTTAGGCACGGGATTGCACATCACGCACGTGCATTTAAAATATAATATGTGAACACGGGGTTTCACGTAATGAATTCACGTGCTGGGATTCAAGTGAATAATTAATTAGTAATTGAATCCCAGCACAAACAGTATAAATAGATGCACGTTTAGTCACTCGGAGTTAGGTGTTCAGAGAGTGGAGAACGGGTGAGAGAGAAGGAGTAAATCATTAAGAGCGTAAATATAGTAAGTGTTTTGTTTGTACTCACCGTGTTTGTTCGTCTGTCCTGCACCGTCTGTTTAGTGTTTAGTCCGTTTTGTCTGTCTGTTTATTTTGGCTATAGTGCCGTGTCCTGTTTTGTGCTGTTTACAACCCTTTTATTTGTTAATAAACGCTGAGTGCAGCCATTGCACTCAGCTCATCATCACCACCGTCTCTGTGTTTGAATTCCTTTCTGGTCTGACGCAACCCACTCTGGCCGTCTTTGTGACACGTGGTGTCAGAAGTGGGATAGCCGCGCCTCCAAGCGTCAGACCAGGAGGGGTCTGGATTAAAAAAAAAAAAAAAAAAAAAAAAAGTCAATGGCAGAAGACGCCATCAAACTGCGGGGCTGGTTCCTGGAGAATGCTGGGCTGGAGGCCCAGTCTCTGCCCATGGTCGTCCGGGCCCTGTGGATGATGGACAGTGAGAGATGTGAGGCCTATCAGCAGGAACACACCCCAAACACCTTGGAGGAAGGTGTGGAGTTTGTCCTCAGCTACCTGGAGGCAACCATCAACGGAACAGCAGCCCAGGTAGCAGGACCACCAGCAGAGGAGTACCTGCTGTCCCCATCTCCACCAGCAGAGGGTGAGTACCTGCTGTCCCCATCTCCACCAGCAGAGGGTGAATGCCTGCTGGTTTTGCCTCCACAGCCCAAGCAGGAGGAGCCTGAGCGTCCACAGCCCAAGCGGGAGGAGCCTGAGCGTCCACAGCCCAAGCGGGAGGAGCCTGAGCGTCCACAGCCCAAGCGGGAGGAGCCTGAGCGTCCACAGCCCAAGCGGGAGGAGCCTGAGCGTCCACAGCCCAAATGGGAGGAGCCTGAGCGTCCACAGCCCGAGCGGGAGGAGCCTGAGCATCCACAGCCCAAGCGGGAGGAGCCCGAACGTCCTACGCCTGAGTGGGAGGAGCCCGAACGTCCTACGCCTGAGTGGGAGGAGCCCGAACGTCCTACGCCTGAGTGGGAGGAGCCCGAACGTCCTACGCCTGAGTGGGGGGAGCCCGAACGTCCACAGCCCAAAAGGGAGGAGTCGGTGCGTCCACAGCCCAAAAGGGAGGAGTCGGTGCGTCCACAGCCCAAAAGGGAGGAGTCGGTGGCCGGAGCCCCAGAAAGGGGAGCTGCCGGCCACGAAGAAGGGGGAGGAGGTCTGGAGACCACCAACCCCAGCAGCAGTTTCGCTGCCGGAGATCGTGGGGGAGGTCAGGAGACCTGCTCCCACTGCAGCAGTTTCGCTGCCGGAGATCGTGGGGGAGGTCTGGAGACCTGCTCCCACTGCAGCAGTTTCGCTGCCGGAGATCGTGGGGGAGGTCCGGAGACCTGCTCCCACTGCAGCAGTTTCGCTGCCGGAGATCGTGGGGGAGGTCCAGAGACCTGCTCCCACTGCAGCTTCTTCGCTGCCGGCAGTACTGTGGTCGGAGCCCCACCAAAGGGAGCTACCGGCTACAAAGACAGGGGGAGAGGTCTGGAGACCACTTTCCCCAGCAGCAGTTTCGCTGCAGGAGTTCTTGTGGCCGGAGCCCCACAGGAGGGAGCTGCCGGCTACGAAGAAGGGGGAGGTCGGGGGACCGCCTGCCCCCGCAGCTTTTTCGCTGCAGGACGGGACCAGCATGCTGTCAGCCGTGCCACTACCGGCAGGGGAGCTGACAGCATTGCCAGCATTGGGCCCACTGAAGCCTCCCTTCCCAGCCCGAGACTTTGGCCTGGACTGCTGGGTATTTAAGGGGGGAGGTGGCCGTTGAGGCCATGTGTGCTTTGCACAGGGGGGGGTATATGTGGCAAAGTGCCCGCCCCTGTGTGTATTTTGTGTGTTATGTGTTGATGTATGCGTGCGTATGTTAATGTTGGTGTATAGTCATTGGTACACGGGATATAAACGGGTCTGTGTTTCATGTGTATTTAAATTGTAGATTTGTATTTAGGCACGGGATTGCACATCACGCACGTGCATTTGAAATATAATATGTGAACACGGGGTTTCACGTAATGAATTCACGTGCTGGGATTCAAGTGAATAATTAATTAGTAATTGAATCCCAGCACAAACAGTATAAATAGATGCACGTTTAGTCACTCGGGGTTAGGTGTTCAGAGAGTGGAGAACGGGTGAGAGAGAAGGAGTAAATCATTAAGAGCGTAAATATAGTAAGTGTTTTGTTTGTACTCACCGTGTTTGTTCGTCTGTCCTGCACCGTCTGTTTAGTGTTTAGTCCGTTTTGTCTGTCTGTTTATTTTGGCTATAGTGCCGTGTCCTGTTTTGTGCTGTTTACAACCCTTTTATTTGTTAATAAACGCTGAGTGCAGCCATTGCACTCAGCTCATCATCACCACCGTCTCTGTGTTTGAATTCCTTTCTGGTCTGATGCAACCCACTCTGGCCGTCTTTGTGACAGGTGTCATGGGCTAGTCGACGAAACACAGAGGATTGAAGGTGCCCGCTTGAAGACCCCAGAGATGTACCCTACTTAGCTTAATCCAGACGGTTTTCATGCTGATGCGCTGGGGAGACCACACTGTGGTTGATCCCCAGAGCCAGCATCGCAGCCGTTGTGTGTGTTGATGCGCTGGGGAGGCAAAATAAACTGATCCCTGGAGCCAGCATTACACTTCAGCCATTAACACCAGGCAGAAGGATATCTACATCATCAGATGGAAGGAAACGCAAATGGATGGAGAAGCAGATGGATCACATTAGTTTACTGTAAAGCTACGTCTTAGTCGGTGCTTATCTTGGCGAGAGCCGAGTTCAAATCAGCATGAAGTTTAACATCTACTCTCATGTAATGGAAATCAAAATAGGATTCTGCAGCCTTGAGTAAACATAATCGTAATCATATAACAAGCTGCTTACCCACGAGGACTTGTTTTGTTTGTTTTGATGTATTGTCCTCAGTGATTGAGCACCATTGACATTGTATACTGTATTTAAACTGCTGATGCGCGGAGGCACCCTTTTGCTAATTGTAATCATATCGGGCCGCTTTTAAGACTCAACCGCTTATAAGAGAGATGTGATTCTTGTAAACGGAGTGCACTGTAATTATAAATCCAAAGCATGTATTAAATGAAGGCTTGTACTCCTTTCTTCATACACACTCTTATTTGCAGTAGCGTACATAGCATGTCATGAGCCCCACAGCAAAAAATCAATTTGAGCCCCGTTTACCGCTCTTTACTGAGATGTAACTGTAGAATACTGAGTTAGTACGCACACTTACAGTGGTGCGCAAGAACATAAGAACATAAGAAAGTTTACACATTTTCATGTGTGTATTTCAGGCAGAAACAGTACAAAAGTACTGACATTGTAGTTTCTTCACAATAAACAAAGTGGCAATTGACACATTTTCATAAAGTAATAGTGTTAGAGTTTGTTTTTTTTAAGCTGTGCACACAAGTGAAAACTGTCATATGTAACTTAAATAAACTCTTCAAGAAATAAACGGCTGATGCAGGACGGGCCAAAAGGAAGGCTCTCGCGAGCTGCCAATTGAGGAACCCTGCTCTAGGGCTTAGGTATTTAATTGTGCTGCTTGGTAATTGTATGAGCTGTTTCAACACTGGATCGTACTCGTGTATAAGCTCAATTACAGACAGGAAATGACCTGAATTTCCATCGCCAAGGGTCTCCCTATGTCCTCTGAAAGGCAGGCCGCACATAGGTAAAGTTAAAGTCACATTAACAACAACATGCTTCAGACTTTCTGCTTCATTGTGTGCTTCCACTGTGTGATTAAGTCTCCAGTGATGGTATACAACGCATGCATCTTTATGTGTGTGAGATGTTTCATGCGACTGTATTTTTGTTGATAAACCTCTCCATTTACGGATTCCTTTAGCCCAAGCAGACTCGAACCCTAATTTGCTACTGTCAAATAGCCAGAAGGGCTCACAGTATACCAAACCGAGTTCAGGTGAATAACACAGCCATGTTATACGCAATAGCCAGCAGGGCTCACAGTATACCAAACCGAGTTCAGGTGAATAACACAGCCATGTTATACGCAATAGCCAGCAGGGCTCACAGTATACCGAACCGAGTTCAGGTGAATAACATAGCCATGTTATACACAATAGCCAGCAGGGCTCACAGTATACCGAACCGAGTTCAGGTGAATAACATAGCCATGTTATACGCAATCGGACACCTGCTGTAGGAATAATAATGTTCTGAAAAACATCTTCTACCTTGTTCTATATCCCCTGGGAAAGGTTCTTTCGGTTGACATGACCCATGATCTGTTAGAAACCGCTTCACTTGGTGATCACTAATATTAATAGGAACGTTAGCCCTATCTGTTGGATATTCCACTCCTTTAGAGAAATGGTCAATCGCAACCTCAGCACCATTATTTTCAAGTACTCTTTCGACTGTTACTTGCCCGTCACTCTTTCCATACATTTCATTTTATTCGCAGCTTGTATTTGTCATTGACTCGGGCTCAGACTCTTCAGTGTCCCTCACTTGATTTTGTGTTTCGGTGCTGTCACGCCCACGTGCACCAATCAGTTAAGAGTTTACTTTAGAATGTTGGCTGGGGTTGCAGCAATGCGCTCCCATAATCAATAATCAATTTTGTGAACGATAAGTTCAGAATTTGATTGTGGTAGCCAACTGTCAGTATGAGAGGTGACACAAGTAGACAAAAATTCGGGTTGAAAGAAAGGCACTTTTATTATTGAAGCAGTTATTTTCAGTTAATCAGCCTTGTTATGAAAATAATAAACCAAAAGAAAACCTGCCCGTTAAACTCACTTCTTCGCCCCTCTCTAATACCTTGCCCGAGCTGACCTCGTGGTTAGGGCTCTGGACTCTTGACCGGAGGGTTGTGGGTTCAATCCCAGCTGGGGGACACTGCTGCTGTACCCTTGAGCAAGGTACTTTATTGCTCCAGTAAAAACCCAACTGTATAAATGGGTAATTGTATGTAAAAATAATGTGTAAAAAATAATGTAATTGTATGTAAAGATAATATGATATCTTGTAACAATTGTAAGTCGCCCTGGATAAGGGCGTCTTCTAAGAAATAAATAATAATAATAAAAAACGAGGTAAAATCTTAGTCAAGTGTTACCAACTTGCCAACTACAAGTTGTGTGGTCCATGAGATAGAAATCAATATTGCTAAGGGGGCTAAAACCAATTCCAAAATGTTTTTTTCCAATAATATAACAGCAAGAGAACATTCAAAGAGGAGGTTAAATGTCTAAGAGACACAAATGGCAAAATCATAGATGAGAAAAAAAAATAGCAAATATATTAAATGATTACTTTTCACAGGTTTTTACAAAGGAGGACACGGACAACATGCCCCACATGTCGACCTGTTCCTATCCAATTTTAAATAACTTTAGCATAACAGAGGCAGAAGTGTTAAAGGGACTAGGAGCTCTGGTATAGACGGGGTACTAATACTACTCTGATTCGTTAAAACTTCAAATTAAATGAGTCTGTGTGAATTTCATGATTATTAAAAGGAATCTGGATACGTTGCAAGCCCAGTGCATGAACGATCCACTTACAGGAGTCCCAAACATCTTTATGCCCTCCTAAACGTCTCCTCTGAGTTAAGAGTGTGCTTAGAGTATATATATATATAAATAAAAAGAGTTTGTGCGAATCTGACAAATCAGTCCAGGTTTTTATCCAGCGTCTGCTGGCAAGGGGTTGATCTGGCGTCGGATCACTTATAGGACAATATAGGTAAGTGTCCCATGTTCTTGTTTGATACAATCCACAAGGCTGTTATATGAATGTGTTTGTAGTCCTTTTCCAGGTAAACAGGTATGTATTCCAAGGTTGGTTTCTCCATCTGAACCAGAACGATTGCACCCCCGTGTGGTCCACACAGAAACAACAGGAAGCGAGGTCTCTGTCGTGCACTGGTACAGTTCTTGGTAGTACAACACCGTCCTTTGTGTAAGTGTAATTCTTGAGCACCCTCTGCTGGGGAACACTGAAATGCGCAGCCTACTGCTTGGTAGGTTCTTGGCTGATTTGAAATAAAACAAACTTTCACAGTCCGTATGGTTTGCTGTTTTCGAACACACACAGTCCATTTAAACAACCGTTTCCTTAAATGCACAAAACCAACACGTCTGAGTCTCTAGTTCACAAACCCCAGACGGCTACAGCCATTTCATAGTCACACCGACCGTAAGATAAAATGGTGTTTCTTTTAATTCGGTTGGTGCAACCAGCCTTCATTACCGTAACACACAGTCCAATGGAATTAGGCTGTTGCTTAAACAAACTACAGAACAGCAAGCGAAATCACAGTGAAATGAAATTAAACAGATAAAAGAAAGGCAAGACAAATAATCAATGAGTGCTTTTATTTAGTAAGTTTCTATATGACATCACTGTCAGATTGTTATTGGTTGGCACTCAATAATTGTGCAGACAAGGGCAACCAATGAAAAGCTTTGTTTTGTGCTGTGTACTTCACACACTTTTAATACCTAGCAACTTAAAACATGTTAAAGGGAATTCCTCTGGTTTTGGAGTATTGTTGAAGTCCTACTAATTAATCTGTGTGCACTTTTCAGAAGCAGAACAGCTAAGGAGACAAGCATGATTAAACAAAACGGTATGTGTGAGGTGTGAGCTTTAACAAGGAGTTAAACATTTTACTGTAAAGACTCTCAAATAATATACAGCAGGTGTCAGCAGTGCACTAGCCAGGATGAATCAGGCAGCAGTAACAGTTTGGTGTGTGTGACTGTGTGCTCTCCTGGGTGTTCATACTGTATGTTAGTGTTTTTGATAGAAAGAAAGCAGTGAAAGTTGAACCCTTTCCTACGCATGTTTTAAACTAGTTAATCTGAAGGAAGCTGCTGTTAGAGGTGGCAGGCCAGGGGCAGTGAACGAGCCCTAGTTCTGTATAGTTGGGTACCCTGGTAAGAGGCCAACTGCAGCTCATCTCTAGAGTTAATCCCACTGACTCCACTAACTTGATACGTATTGCTGTGTAAAGAACTGGGGGTATTTTAGCTGAGAATTAACTGCTACCAACTTAATAAATGAAGTGTGCATAAAGAGTCTTGTGTTTGAATTGATAAGCGCTGCAGAAGCAGTATCTGTTTTGTCATAGTTAATTGAAGCAGTGTTGCAGTAAACAGATTAATCGTATTGTGCAGCCTTAGAATGTCTTTTAGTGTAGGGTGTACTGTGACACTAACATGATGTAGCAAAGTGCAGCCTTAACACCGGAAATATTCTGTGGTTTTAGAGCAACTACCAGAGCATTTACAAACGCAAATAAAAATAAAACCAAAAAAAGTATATCTTGAATAGTGGAAAAGCTTGCTTCTCTGTCCAGGTAATGCTGACAAATTGAGGGTCCAAATTCTCAAATGGTCACAAGTGGGTAGAAATCACGAAGGCTGGACATGGAATAAAGGAATGAACTATGCACTTGACCAGTCGTCCAGCACAACAGTAATGCAAGATGAGATTGAGACCTTGCTGGCCGAACTATGATGAATGCAGTACAGTGATTAAGAATGACTCTGCCAGCGGGCAGAACAAGTGGTACTCTGGCCACCTTCCCCCAAAAGAACGAGCCCATCTAAGCCTCCCCTACCTTGCAGATCTAAATCATCCAGCGCTCAGGTAAGGAAAAAACCTACTCACCAAGGAGATAGGGGGAAACCTTAGGGAATCCATGGCCGAGGGTTACCCTTCCTCTGGGTTCTAAAATGACATTTCAATACTTCAAAATTAGCCACATTGAGTTTTTTGCACCGATAATCAGAGACATTCTTTCGAATGTAGAGTTTGTATGCACCTGAAGTCCATCTCCCCATAGCCTTGATTAGGTGTGGAGTGATGTTCCTGGAAGTGGCAGAAGTTGCAGTGCCGATCCTGAACGAATGTCCGAAGTAGTTGTCAGGAGGAAGGCCAGCACGAAGGAGACACAGACGAAGATGGTCACAGAACCAGTTCCTGGACACAACTTTCTCTTCTGATGTGAGAAATGGGATCCTGGATGCTGGCCGTCGGACACATTGACAGATAGCTGAAAAGAGACAAAATAATAAGTTTTTGATAAATGAACATATATACGCCTTTCTTTTCCCAGTCTGATTTCAAATGTTTTAAATGTAAAGAGTACATGACCTGAGATTGACGATGGAGATCTCCTATCAGAGGTCTGAGGATGGATCGAATGACTGGTTCCAGCAGGCAATTTCGCCACATCGTAGAAACCTGCAGAAGGCCGAGATAAACATTGCTTCCAGAAGGACATCTTTGTGTGGCGAAAAGCAGCCTGAATGTAGGGTGTTGATCATGGATTCCAAGACTTCCTTTGTGATAGGCAACTTGGAAGATGAAGGTTTGGGAGCAGACTGTTGAATCCCACGGAGCAGATGAGGTCCTTGAACACTGGGCATGGATGTGGTAGGGGTTCTCCTGGAAACTGCATGAAATTTCTGAAAATTAAAACGGGAGAGAGAGAGAGTCAGCAATTATGTTTTTTGAACCACTTGGAACTTCAGATACAACCAAAGCCCCAAGAAGGGGCAGCATCGGTATAGAGACCGAGAGAGTCCGCAGAGGTAATTGAGTCATTGTAGAATAAGGAAATGCCATTCCAGTTGGAGAGGAGGCAGGACCATAGGGTGATATCATCCTGGCTTCCAGCATTGATATTAATGTGGTGATGCAGTTCAAATACAGAAGATGATAATTTCAAGAGATAAGAAACAAATGATCGGCCTTGCAGAATGATCCTTGTAGCAAAATTAAGATGACCCTGTAGAGAGAGAAGTTAGCGTTTGGTACAAGATTTTCTGTCCTGATAAGAATTTAAAACATTTTGTTTTATATTGTTAATGATTATGTTTTCTGATCATTGCTTTTGAGACTCCTGCTAAGCAGAATATTGGGAATAAACTACTGAGTGGTGCAGGGGGAGGGTCAAAACATGCTTTTTCATTCTTCAACATAACATAGCCCTGAGGACAGTGGTTTACCAACATTAATAAAAATCGTTTTGGTCGGATATCACTTGTTTATGTCTTTTAACCATTGTTGCTTTAGATTATCCAAAATAATCCCCTAGCAATTAATATGTCTTTTTATTTATTAGCATATTATAAAACTCTGCTAAAGACACGGGACTCTAAATACACCTGCAAGTATTATTATCATCAAAAGTCAAACAGGAATTACTCTGGCTGAGAGGTTTTAAAACTCCTCACAAAGCAAACATTAGGACTGCTTGTGGTGTCTGGATCTGTATCGAAATGTAAAGGGTTATGGAACCCCTGCAGTTATTCACTAAAACACATTATCTACCTTTGCTATATCCCGTAGTGTCCAATTCTCTTCAACATATTCCCGATAGTTTAGATTATTTATTTTTTTTGTCACACATCAACTAGGGAATACATGTTTTTCAACTTTTGCTTGTGAAAGTTCTCTAGGAGAAAGATCATTTTTCTCTTAGACATCACAGTGTTTCCAGTTCATGCTCCCTCCTGCAACAATCCTGACACTCCGATTGAAATGAGTGGTGTGTTGTGGGAACAGAAAACTAGCCTTGCTGCAGGAGGGAGGATAATCTGGATACACTGTGATCTATAGAAGAGAAATTCTCATTCTCCTTGCAAACGCTTCCAAGTAAATGTTGAGAAAATAGTTGCCTGTTTGATTTACGACCCATGGTTTGTGATCAAAAATTCAAGAGTTGGCAATATGTTCAAAAATATACTGCTGTAATACAGATACCCTGCAGTATGTTCTGTAACTTGGACAAGATATAGAGTGATCTTATCAGGACTCCCATTGTCTGTAACATACTACTGTACCAGTCACATAGGCTGTCCTGTGAGTGACAGCCGATTTACACAGGACTGTGCTTTTGAACATATCCAAAGTGTTTCTAATTGTGTGTCCAACTCGAGGTCTTCATCTGGTTTACCTACAGCGAGCCGTACACTTGCCTTTTCACCTGACCTTTTATTCTATATTACTCCCCTATGCGTCAGTTTCACAATTGATGGGTGGTATTTTCCAAAGTTCTTTTAAATAGACGGTGCCTACTTTCTGAGGGGTTTGCGTGAACAAAAGTTTTTGAGAGCTGAACCAAGACGCCCATTTTAAAAGCAGAAAAACAGGCAACACACGCAATCTGCAAATGCAGTGCAACTGTCTGCTTTCAACAGGCTGCACGGAAATGCTTGCATCACATTTTACAAGAAACATTGATGCAACACTGAAGCAACTTTGCTGGCAGGAGAGTCAAATTCACGGGGTCAACACACTATATCCTGAAGCCTCAATATTGGAACCTGATGTGATGAGACGAGGGTTATAAGCATGAGACACCAGATAATTCCAAAACTATGCAAAGAACAGAATTAATGGGGGGGGGGCTATTGATAATACTGCTGGTGCTATGAGGTAAAGGGGAAAGATTTCAAAATGCTGGTTGGCACTCCTTTAATAGCAATGTATACAATGAGCCAGACTGGTTCTTTTGCATGTGTAATGCACTTGTCACACACAGCAATGCTTACCATTTCCCTATCAGTAAGGCTCAGCCTAAATTGCGATATGACATGATTTGTGGATGTTTTGCAATTCCAGGCTGCAATATTCAAATGTACTTTAGTTCTCATTCCTTGGGAATAACGTGCTTACTCCACATAGTTTCAAAATTCAGCATCAAAGATCACATTCAGCCATTTGAATAAACTTTATTATGTCACATTAGAATCTGTAAATCATGTATATATATATTGTGCTTGTTTTATTAAATGACTTTGAACCTACTAGCACTAATCAGCAAGTGAAACTCTGCAAAAGCAGAAGTATGCTGTGTGTGTGTGTGTGCACAGCAAGGGGGTGCACTACTGGAGGTGGGGGTGGATATTAAAATCAATGCTGTTGTTTTTAAAACCAGAAGACGGGCAGTTTTGTGATATTGTTATTGATAATGCCGGCTCTGTATCAGAAACGTATTGGAAGTCATTTATATCATGAATAAGTAATGCACTGAACTACACTGTGTAATGGGTCATACTTTAAATAATGGCCACACATTCCTAATGAATTAATGTATGAATACCACAGGAACTCCAGCTGAATATGACATGCACTTCCTCTGAGTTCTGATGTCATCACATGTATAACAGTTAAGGTTAGGGATAGGGGTTGGGGTTGGGGTTGGGGTTGGGGTTAGGGCTTATACATGTGATCACATCAGAAGTCAGAGGAAGTGCATGACATATTCAGGTGGAATTCCTGTGGAATTCATACATTCATTCATTAGGAATTTGAGGCCATTATTTTAAAGTGTGACTGTGTCATGTTTATGAATACTGTAAAACCACATGTTTATTAATGAATCCTCTTTAAATATAAGCATCCATTTTAATGAGAAGGTCCTTGTGGAAGAGCAGGGCTCTGCACTTGTAAATATTGGCAGGGATGGGGTTAAATTCCCCTCCCTGCCCAGGTTTATTGTGTCTGGTGGGAGTAATTAACAACCACCCAGCCACCTGACATAAAAGGAGGCCTCAGCTCCTCATTAGAGAGAGGTAGCTGAGGAAGCAAGGGTGTATTTTGTTGCTTGATGGGGTTTTTCTTTGTGCAGTCCAGTGAAGGCAAAGCTCAGCCTGTGAGATTTATTTTCTGTATTGTTTAACTTTGTGTTTATTGTTTGTGTTTTAAAAAAACCTTTTGTTTGCCCCTCGTGCCTTTTTATTTTGTGTCTTTTATTTAATAAAAGTCTTTTGTTTGAACTGCAGTCTGTCTCTGGGCCTCATCCCTTGCACCACCCTGTCACAGTCCCCTCACAAGTACAGTCCCAAATGCTATCCCTTTTCTAGGGATTCAAATGACTATTGGGGATATTTGTTGCTCATAGCCCACTCAAACCCCGTGCTTATTAATTATCCCTGAATAGATGTCCCCTCTTCAAAAATGGAAATATTCAATATATTTTAAAACATGGTTTCTAATACATATATGCAACATTATTTTAAAACATGCAGTTTATTGCATGCTTTAAAATATAAATATGTTGACAAATCTTTTTTTTTTTTTTAAATATATGAATTGCAGGGCTCACGGGGGCTTGAGAGAACCCAGCATAAGAATTAGATTGGAGACCAAATGCAAAAAAGAGAGACTTCATAGTAGAAAACAACCAGCTCCAATATAAGACCAGATACTTAGCAGACCCAGATAAGAAAAGGGACTTAATAGTGCAGAGCACAGACAAAAACAAGACGATCTTACACAGATCTTACACTTTATTACCAAGATAACATTACATACAGTGCCGTGAAAAAGTATTTGCCCCCTGTCTGATTTTCTGCATTTTTGCATATTTTTGACACTGAATTTTATCAGATCTTCAACCAAAACCTAATATTAGATAAAAGGGACCCCGAACAAATAACACAGACATTTGATATATATTTCATTTATTTATTAAAGAAAGTTATGGAACAACCAATGCCCCCGTGTGAAAAAGTAATTGCCCCCTTAGACTCAATAACTGGTTACGCCACCTTTAGCAGCAATAACTGCAACCAATCGCTTCCTGTAGTTATTGAGCAGTCTCTCACAACGCCGTGGAGGAATTTTGGCCCACTCCTCCATGCAGAACTCTGCTTCAACTCAGTGACATTTGTGGGGTGAACTGCTCATTTCAGGTCCTGCTACAACATCTCAATGGGATTTATGTCTGGACTTTGACTAGCCCATTCCAAAACCTTATGTCTATAGGGTCTTGTGTTCATGATTGCATTTGTCACAGGTTGGGATGAATAAGAGAGGCTGGAGCTTGCTTGCATTTGTCACAGGTTGAGATGAATAAGAGAGGCTGGAGCCTGCTTGCACCTGTCACAGGTTGGGTCCATCTCCGGATATATTTTGGATAGTTTGAGTTTGGAAAGATGTATAGAATGTATTATTTTGAATTGTATTAATCCGTGTCTGGCACAGACTGAGGAGGAGTGCATCCGAGTCTGTGTGGTTGAGTAGTTAAAGAAACGGGCTTGTAACCAGAAGGTCCCTGGTTCAAATCCCACCTCAACCACTGACTCATTGTGTGACCCTGAGCAAGTCACTTCACCTCCTTGTGCTCCGTCTTTCGGGTGAGACGTAGTTGTAAGTGACTCTGCAGCTGATGCATAGTTCACACACCCTAGTCTCTGTAAGTCGCCTTGGGTAAAGGCGTCTGCTGAATAAACAAATAATAAAATAATCCTTCAAAGAATAGACTCCCACTCATCGTCAAAGAAGTGCACACAGAGATCCTGCTCCCAGCGACGTCTCAAAGGGTCCAAAGAGGGGCTGTTTTGTACAAGCAGGTTGTTATATCTGTTAGAAATTACACCTCTGTTGGTAGGATTATACTGTAGTAGGGATTCAATTAGGGATTCAGGAGGTAATAATGGAAAGTCAGCCAATCTGCTACACACAAAGTCCCTAACCTGTAAATAATGAAAAAAATGTATACGTGGTAGGTCAAATTTATTAGACAGCTGATCAAAGGAGGCAAAGGTGTTACCAATGTACAGATCTCTAAGGGTTTCAATACCAACTACCAAAGGCTGAATATTTCAATGAGGGGGGAACAGGTGATTTGTATGCAATGGTGCAAGTAAAAGTATAGACCGTGAGCCAAAGTAACGTCTGCACTGTGCCCATATGTTTATGAGTTCTGAACAACAGGATTGACACTGAGGCGAGAGTAGGATAGAGGAAGGGGGAACACAAAAGAGAAGAGGAAATGCAGAAATCTGCTTCAATTGTCAGCCATGCGGAGGTGGACTGCTGTGTGTGTGTGACTGCCTCCAGAATGTCAGAGCATGAATGTTCACTGCCCAATAGTACGACTGGAAATTAGGCAGCGCAGGTCCACCCAATGATGTAGATCCTTTTCAATTCAAGGCTGCTTCTTGTTCCATGTAAATGAGGAAATCATGAGACCGAGAGTGTTAAAAAAGGATTTTACTATGAACAGGGGAATGCACTGAAAGAGATATAGAAATTTCAGAAGAGTGTTCATTTTCACTGAATTCATTCGCCCCACCAATGATAGAGGGAGTGTTGACCAGCGAGTGAAGTCTTCTTTGGTGCATTCCAGAAGGGCAGAAAAATTGTGTTTAAACAAGTTTTTAAAGGAACATGTAATTATAATTCCTAGATATGTGAACTTATGTGAAATTGTGAAGGGGCAATTGTCAAAACAGCACTGATGAGCATCTGAGGTAATAGGAAACATTATACTTTTGTTCAGATTAATTTTCTACCCCGAGATTTTGCAGAAGATGTCCATAATAAGCAGGGCATGTCAAAGAGAAGAAGCAGGGTCAGAAATATTAGTAAAAGGTCATCTGCATATAAAGAGGCTTTCTGCTGTAACTCGCCTCATATCACTTCCTGAATTTCACTACTATCCCACAGAGAAATAGACAGTGGCTCAATAGAGACAGAAAAAAGGAGTGGAGAAAGGGGGAAACCTTGTCTAGTACCGCGGTGGAGTGTAAAGTATTCAGAATTTGTGTTAGCAGTTTAATCCAAGATATGAATTATTAAATTAAATTTGTATAGGGTGGCAAATAAATAATCCCATTCAACTCAATCGAATGGCTTTTTGGCCTCTAGAGAGACAAGGACCTCGGGTGATTGTGAAGTGGATTGAGTATATATATATCACATTAAATAGACTGTGGAGGGTAAAGAAAGACTGCCTATCCCTAACGAACCCCGTCTGATCCAATGAAATAATAGAAGGTAGAGCATTCTCTAGGCCAGTGGTGCACAAACTTGGGGGCGCACCCCCTTGGGGGGGCATGGAGTGTCACTAAGGGGGGCGCGACTGACTAAAGAGGCAGTTCTGTTTAAAAAAAAAAAGGATAGAACATTTTAAATAAATACATAAATGACAGCTAATTAGGCCAAGTTCTTACCTTTCTGAGCCATTAACGATTACTTTAGGACTTGTAGAACCAGAGAAATTATGTTTGAAGTGGCGAGTGTGTCAGTGAAACTGCAGTGAACAGGGCCGATAAGTGTAAAGAAAATGCTCCTGGATTAATGTAAATCGCTTATTTTTTCCTGAGATTTAACAAAAAAAGTCCAGATTTAGCTAAATACATAAATGTTAACAAACACAGTCTTAAAAGTCAGAGTGTAAGCGCAGCTTTGCAGCATACAATGCCAAATCAAACACGTCAATGGGCGTGGGCTTGCATGTTAAGAGCTATGCACACCGGATGCAAGCTTGCAAATCAAAAATAATTAAAACTACTGATTTAAATGGAGTAATGCACAACACAAGCGAAGCGAGTGGCGTGAATGAAGCGAGCAAATATAGAAATACATTTGTTTTATTTGTATTTTACTACGCGAAGCAATGGACCAATCAGAAATAAGGTCAAAGGTAGCGGCTGTCAGACTGTCAGTGTCTAGCTCATGCAGAGATTACCACAGAAATAAATAAAAAAATCTACATCAATGAGAATTTAATTATTAAAGTCGAAAAATATAATGTTCTTTATGATGTCAGTGTCTGTGGTTATAAAGACAATAAAAAGGACGCCCATGTCAAGAAATAGCAGAGCTATTGGAAATTGATGGTATGTCTATCTCTCTTTATTTCACCTTATTTTTAGTCTAAGTGACAGGGAGCACCACACACTGGTTTCGTATTTCTGTAAAACGATGCTTCTTTGTTTTAATTATGTTGACCAATAATAATAATCACATTAGCTCTTTTACAAGCCGGTGGTATTCCCTAAAATGTTTCCTTTATTTAGTGTGTGGTGTTCCCATGCTCTTCTGTGTTTCATTTATTTTATTTCGTCTCCACAAAAGGAGCAAAGGAGACAGTCTTTTCTTTTCATGACTAGCTACATTTTTTTGTACTCGTGCTGTATTCGTGTTGTTTGCTTCGCTCCCGATGTGCATACTGTATTTTGTGAAAACCTCAGATTTATTGCTGAATGATAATGTTTTTCAGATGTATGTCAGGTTAAGTTACATGTATTTCATCACTGATTTATTTGTTAGAAATGTTAGCTTAATGTTGACATGCCAAGTGTAAAAAAAAAAAAAAAAAGATTTCTAGACTGATTTTAAATGTTGAGTTTGTGATCCGCGTGTGTATTTAGCTAAATCTGGACTTTTTTGTGGTTAAGGAAAAAATACGGAATTTACACGAAATCAGGGAAAAAAACCTTTTAAAATATAAAGTTATGGTCTAACTTTTTAATATTGGGGGGGCGCGACAAATGTATGCTAAAAAGGGGGGTGGCATTTAAAAACTTTGCGCAACACTGCTCTAGGCGATGGGCAAGGGCCTTTGCAAGCATCTTCACATCAACGTTGAGAAGGGAAACGGGCCTATATGATCCACAATCAAAGGGATCCTTATTCCTTTTTAAAAGCAGAGATATAGAAGCATGCCAGAGGGTTTTAGGGAGTGATTGGGTGGTTAAGGATTCAGAGAACATAGACAGCATCAAAGGGGACAGCTGTGGGCAAACTTTATGTAAAAATCTGTGGGGAAATCATCAGGACCTGGAGGTTTTCCACTCTGCGTAGGTTTTATTGCTTCATTGATTTCTAATAGTGTTGGGGGTTCATCCAATTCAGTTTTAGTTTGGGGGTTGAGCGTGGGAATGTGAAGTTATTTATTTGGATGGGATTGTCTGAAAATAGTCATTTTTAAATTCATCATTGATCTCCTGCTGGTTGATAGGCCAGATTGAGTGTTAATTTCTGTAATAAGGTTAGACACTTCCCTCTTATGGAGTTGATGTGCTAAAATCCTACTGGCTTAGCGTGATTTAAGTAATAGTTGCTCAGTTGTTTGTAGACAATAAATCAAACTCTGTTTGAAGGGCCAACTGTTTTTTGTAGAGGTCAGAGGTTGGGGCATTTGCGTATTTCTCATCTATTTTTCAAAATAAAAGCTGTAAATTCATAAAATCTGTTTAAGTAATGTTTACTTGATTGTCGGAGTACGAAATTATTTGGCCCCTTAAAAAAGCTTTCAGAGTTTCCCATAAAGTGGCAGAGGAGATCCGTGGGGTGGTATTAATCTCCAGGAAGAGGGTTATTTGGGAAGAAATAAATTGAACAAAACTTTTATCTGAGAGCAAAAGAGAATTAAAGCGGCGAGGGGAGGCCTGATTGGAGACTAATGTTCCATAACAAGTGGGGCATGGCCAGAGATAACTATACACCGTGTAACAATTTATTATTATTTTTTTTTTGTTCCTGGGTAGTAAGTGTTATTTCCTAATTGCTTATGCCTCAAAAGTATAGAAAATGGCTATTATTCCCCACAAACTTTGGGGACCAGGACAGTGATATTTTGAAATTTACCTATTTTCCAGAACATTCCAGATAGATTCAGTGCTGAGTAAACTTGGAGTAACTTCTAGAACTTTCCAGTAATATAAATAGTAGTATAAATACAGGGGCCTTAAGCCCACCAGTTCAGTTTAGTTCCAGCTGCCTAAGTGGATACCTATCTGCATTTTTCTGAGATGGCATCAAGGTCATAGGAGACTTCAGAATGGTGGCATTCCTGATGGGTCTCCAAGGCGGTTTTACCAAGTTTCCCTGCTATCTTTGCCTTTGGGACAGCAGGGACACCAAGGCGCACTACCACAGGTGGGACTGGCCACAGCGGACCGAGTTCTCTGTGGGGAGGAACAACGTCAAGTGGGAGACACTGGTGGACCCCCGGAAGGTGCTGATGCCACCACTGCACATCAAATTGGGCCTTATGAAACAATTTGTCAGAGCTCTAGATAAGGAGTCGGCAGCCTTCAAGTACCTTCAAGACTTCTTCCCTAAGCTGTCTGAATCAAAGGTCAAAGCCGGTGTCTTCGTCGGACCACAGATAAAAAAGATCCTGGAATGCAATGAATTCCCCAAGAAGCTCAATAGTAAGGAGAAAGCGGCTTGGAACAGCTTTGTCGCAGTGGTTCGGGGCTTCCTGGGCAATCACAAGGCCGAAAACTATGTGGAGCTGGTTGAGACTCTGGTGAAGAACTACGGCACAATGGGCTGTAGGATGTCCCTCAAAGTCCATATCCTTGATGCTCATCTTGATAAATTCAAGGAGAACATGGGAGCGTACTCGGAGGAGCAAGGCGAGCGCTTCCACCAGGATATATTGGACTTTGAACACCGCTACCAAGGACAGTATAACGAGAACATGATGGGAGACTACATTTGGGGGCTGATTCGTGAAAGTGATTTACAGTATAATCGTAAATCTCGAAAAACTACTCACTTCTAAATCTTTTGTAGTCATTTTTGTATTACTTTAGTATAAATACATGTTAATTTGGATTCATATGTTGTTTTTTTCTGACTTTATGTGAACGAAAAGACACAAATTCGCCCGCTTTCTCATTGGAAATAGGTAAATTTCAAAATATCACTGTCCTGGTCACAAAAGCAAAGATTGTGGGGAATAATAGCCATTTTCTATACTTTTGAGGCATAAGCAATTAGGAAATAACACTTACTACCCAGGAACAAAAATTGTGTTACATAGTGTAATTACAAGATTGAACAGAGGGGAGTTACTTATTATTAATAAAGAAGTAATCAATCTGGAAGTGTGGTGGACAGGGGAGAAAAACGAGTACTGTCTCGAACTGGGGAAAAAAATACCTCCAAGGATCTGAGATCCTGTGGGTGTGTAGAAAATCGCGGGTAACTAAAGCTGATTTAGAAGGGGCAGCCGGCACCGAAGAAGAATGATCTAAAGAGGGATTCAGTGCACAATTAAAATCACCTGCTAGTATCAACTTATGTGTGTTCAAATCTGGTAGGGAGGAAAGAAGTTTACCCACAAAGTCGGCCCAATTTGAAGCATAAACATTAACCAAGATTAACTGAGTCTCATAAAACTATTATATATTGACCACTGGGGTCTGCAGTTACGTGAGGAGCCTCAAAAGGAACTGTTTTATGTATCAGAATGAAACATCTGCCCTACCCATCCCTTGCATAATCAGAAATGATCTGTTGTTCTGTTGCTCAAGAATGCAATATTCACTTTAAGATGTTGAAGGTGAGATAGCACCTTATTGCGTTTTACAGGGTGGTTGAGACCTTTTACATTCCAGCTAATACAATTCTGTGAGCAGCCGACTGGGCTTATTCCAATATTAGCAGGCATCATGTATTAGTGAAGAGTTACAGATTGATTAAGAATCACCACTGACAATCCATTCCAAGAAGGAAAGATAGGCACCCTGCCCCCAGAGCAACAACAACATACAAAATGCAACCAGACAGGACTCTGAAAAGGGAATAGAAAGAAAGCTAGGAGAAGAGAATAAAGAAAATGAAAGTGAAAGTTACCCCAGCCCCCATCCCCCATACTGCCTCCTTATATAAGTATACATGTCCAGCACAAACTTATAAGCAGCTATGCAAAAATACAAAAATAGAAGTGCCTGCATGTTTCTATATAAATCTCCCTGTATAAGGTATATTTATGAACGTCACATGATTACAGATTTATGCACACGCATTAGAAATAGAGCAGCCGCCCTAACCCTGACTTGCATGCCTCCACACATACAAACAGCTAGCATATGAACATAAATACATATTAGGAGCCGCACAGTATATAGTGCACAGGAGAGCTTACTGCACATAGAAATCAGTCAGTAAATCAACAGCGTTCGATAAACTGCAGCGGTGCCGCACACTCCCAGGCTCTCTGACAAGCTCAGGAGGTTAGCCTTAGTTACATGTTTAATCCCTTCTAGAAATACAATAAAAACAGTTCCATTTGGAAGAAGGAAACAGCGTAAAATAAGAATATAATTAACTAATAGCTGACACCCACTCTGCTAAAGGTGATTTAACACATTGGTGCCGAGAAAGAGAGAAGTAAAAAGAAATACAAAATTCAACAACCGATTCACAATCCTCTAGTCCCCAGAGCATGCAGACACCGCCACATGTGAAAGGGTGGAAACAGAAAACAACAACCACAATAAAAACAATACCAACAACAATAAAACAACAAGAAACAATGAACAACCGCATCATTGCTTATGTCCTGAGACAAACATTCACCCCTGACACAGGAATGCACGTCGTAACCAAAAGCCTTGAAATGCAGGGCAGTTTACCTCACCCCACAGTCCAGGGATGTCCAAAGAAGCCACCGCACAAATCGAATCCGTTCGACCGTCACCCAATGTTTATCCTGCCAGACAAACCGAAACCAGATATAACATGATACTTATCAGCTTAGGGGGAAGCCGCAGAGACTTGGCTTGGTAGAATGTGGCTCCTAAAGTAGGGAGACGTGTGTTGTGCCTTTAGTGGTGATCTTCAAATGAACTGGGTGTAGAAGGCCATATTTAATCCTAGCACTTCACAACTGAGACTTAATTCCATTGAAGGATGCTTTCCTTTGTGCCAGGTCTGCACTGGGGAAAAATGTGGATTCTCTTGCCGTGATACATCAGGGGACCCTTTCCTCTTGCCTGGTGGAGAATCTGCTCTTTATCCTGGAATCGGTGCATCCTCGGGTCTTGGCCTCTCCCCAGTCTTTGGTTTTGGGGCGAGAGATCCTTGAGCACAGTTGTAGTGATGGCCTTCTACCTACTGTATAGTCTGCTGAAACAGAATTTTCAAAATCATGTGCAATATTTCTATTTTGTTATAGCCAATCATAGCTTAAGTGACGCTCTTTAATGTCGTGACTACAGCACTGTTTGATCACTATGGCATTAGATTAAGTCCATCAAATGATAGACAGTTATTAATTAACTGCAAACATTTCAGATACTAGGTAAGTGGTTATGTTTGTGTTAATTGGGGTGACTACAGGACGTATTAGTTTTATAACAGCATGCTTTGTGCACCACAGCACTATCCTTTCTTTGTAACCACTGCTGAGATTAAACAGAACATGTGTCAATACCATACTTACATTATTCAAAACAGTTTTACACTCTGGACCAATAATCATGTCTTCCTCCAGTAGGGGGTGCTTTTTTGGAAGGGGGCACTCCATTGGTTGGTCATTTTTGCAGGTCAGTGTAATATTTCAAATTGATTTCCAAATACAATTTTGACTGCTCATGTTATAGTTATTCCTGAAGAAATAGGTGTTATTCAGCCATTCTTTTGGTGGCTGGCATTATCCCTCCTCATATGTTCCTTCATACTGACCATACTGTACTGTTTAGAGCATCATCAGCCCTACCTCTAACTCCAAACATTGTTGAGTATGCTGCTTAGTGTCATTGTTTACAATTGTGGAAGCATTGAAAGATGGTGCTCAGGTTTTCATGTGGGTCTCCACGACTCCAGCCGCAGGACGTAAGTTCAAAGCCTTTTGGCCGTGCCTGTGGTCCCAGTGCACTTTTGTACTGCAATCGTACACGGTATCCTTGTTTAATGCACTGGGTCTTCTTCAACATGGTCGCAGGAGGGTCCCATCTGGCTTACGTTAATCAAAGATATCCAGGTGTTTTCAAGGACAGGTACCTGAGTCCCGGTCTCTTGTGACTGTGGGCTGAAAAAAGCTTTCATTTACTGAAATGCTCTCAAGTGGGCTCTTTCTCATTTTGCTTGTGTTCAAATTGATTTTTTCTCCTTTCAAAATGTAAGAGCAAATCACTGACCTTGAAGAAACACTTTGAAAATACGGACATAACTCTGAAGAGCCAGCTTTTATCATACAAGCATGTCAGCAACATCCACCCCCAGCCTGGCTGTGAATTCAGAATGGAGCTATGACAAAAAAGATCTAGCAACAGTATGTACATCATAGTATATGAACTGTTGAACTGTTTCATGACAGTTTGAAAAGCGATTCTCCAGCTGCATACAACAATGTACGTGTGACGTGTCCACACAGACACCTCCATACCCACAATCTGATGCTCTCAAAAACGTATGCAAATAATGTTAATACTAAGCTTCAAGTATATGTATAAATGTGAACCGTGACACAAGTACATGCATACAGACGTATGTACTGAAGTACAACTGTGTCCACTATCTCACTTTGCAGGGAATTTCATCACCAGCAGGGAATAATAACAGAGGCAATAACATCTGAAACACATGGAATCGTTGCATTGTATAAAACTCTTCAGCCAACTGGAGGACTGATAACCATTCATTTCTAACACAGCAACAGCACAAGTCCAACCCAACCATGTCAAGAGCCCTCGACACTGCGGTTACACTGCAGCCCTGGAACTGGTATCGCAATTCAATTAGATGCAACTTATGTGCCGTGGATCAGTTTAAATACTGCCCATCTAACTAGAGCTCCACCTTCAATCTGAGCTCACAACATCTGTCCTTTTTCATTTTCCGTTGTTGTTGCCTAATTAACAACCTCTGCTGTGCCATGGTAAAATGGCAGCTTTACAGTGTTCTATTAAATATTGTTAAATTACATTACAACACAAAAAATACCCTGATGCAGTGACAAAATAGATGTCTTAAGGGATATAGGCAATTGTAGCGGCTACAGAGTTTTTGACTGCATTGTATTTTCAGTTTCTGAAACAGTGCTGCTAAACCCCAATCAATTACAAATAACTATATAATAAATTACATTGTAAGAAAGATGATCTCATCAGTATAAGGAGTAGACCAAAATAAATCATTCTCAGATAAGCCATTGCAGTTCCCTTTGACACCTGTATGAAGAACTTCCCTCCATCTAGTTTCTATATCTAACAAAGTACAACTTCCCAACAAGATCAAATGATTTTGTGGGTTAAATACTATTATAAACTGTATTTATAAGAAGATATTGAAGTTGAGACTTCATGATATGATACTTAAGGAGAAAGTAAAAGTACCTGTGATCAAAGGTACCGGAAAGGCAACAACAAGACCAGATCATTAAAAGCTACAAGTGAGAGTACTTTATTGAGTGTCCTCGTGTCCAGTAATGTAAAGATTGTGTTGGCTTGGTGCGGTGCACATGTTACTCTGGGTGAAGGTGTACAGTGAGATGAAGAGGACAGTAATGTAAGGATTGGGTTGGCTTGGTGCAGTGCACATGTTACTCTGGGTGAAGGTGTACAGTGAGAGGAAGAGGACAGTAATGTAAGGATTGGGTTGGCTTGGTGAGGTGCACATGTTACTCTGGGTGAAGGTGTACAGTGAGAGGAAGAGGACAGTAATGTAAGGATTGGGTTGGCTTGGTGCGGTGCACATGTTACTCTGGGTGAAGGTGTACAGTGAGATGAAGAGGACAGTAATGTAAGGATTGGGTTGGCTTGGTGCGGTGCACATGTTACTCTGGGTGAAGGTGTACAGTGAGATGAAGAGGACAGTAATGTAAAGATTGGGTTGGCTTGGTGAGGTGCACATGTTACTCTGGGTGAAGGTGTACAGTGAGAGGAGGAGGACAGTAATGAAAGGATTGGGTTGGCTTGGTGCAGTGCACATGTTACTCTGGGTGAAGGTGTACAGTGAGAGGAAGAGGACAGTAATGAAAGGATTGGGTTGGCTTGGTGCAGTGCACATGTTACTCTGGGTGAAGGTGTACAGTGAGATGAAGAGGACAGTAATGTAAGGATTGGGTTGGCTTGGTGCGGTGCACATGTTACTCTGGGTGAAGGTGTACAGTGAGATGAAGAGGACAGTAATGTAAGGATTGGGTTGGCTTGGTGCAGTGCACATGTTACTCTGGGTGAAGGTGTACAGTGAGATGAAGAGGACAGTAATGAAAGGATTGGGTTGGCTTGGTGCGGTGCACATGTTACTCTGGGTGAAGGTGTACAGTGAGATGAAGAGGACAGTAATGAAAGGATTGGGTTGGCTTGGTGCGGTGCACATGTTACTCTGGGTGAAGGTGTACAGTGAGAGGAAGAGGACAGTAATGTAAGGATTGGGTTGGCTTGGTGCGGTGCTGTGACAGAAAGACAATGATTCTTGGTGGTAAATCTCCCTCCTGACCTGTGAGGGCGCTAAGTAACGGGAACAGAGTACCCTGGACTGTTTGGCCTGACACTTCATTCCTAGGATTAAAAGGAAGTCGGTCATCTAGAAAGAAGGTGGACCTTCGGTACACTAACTCATCGACCCGGAAGGGAAATTATGTGGCAGCCGCGGATTGGAGGAGTGGCTGCAATCAAGGGGTCAGATGTGACGGTACAAATAGGGGATAAAGCGATGTAATCTGTTCCTGGAAGGACACGTATTATTGTATCGCGAGGGTTTTGTTTGTTTGTCTAATTGTTACTTCTTGTTTGGTAGATGGCTAACACGTTCCGGAGCTGTCTCCAGAGGCCAGCACGTACCCGGAACATCACTGCACCAGAGCATGATAAATTGTACATTCACTACGAGCACTACTGCACTCACCGAGGACTGGTGATCGTGTATGTGTATTGTGTGTGTGTGTCTTTGTGATTATCGTGTACTTTATTTGGGACTGCCCCGTGCATTAATTACACAGAGCAGTACACATGTAGTGTACTGCCTGTATTTCATTTATAATTTCTGCTGGTCAGTTTCGACCCTTAGATTACAATTAAAAACCCATCGCTTCATCAGAACTGTGTTGTTTGTTGTTGTTTGGAGCACTGCATCACCTTTACAACTGCGCACTGCAACCCACTTTGCCACAGGTGCTCACTGGGTGCATGTGTTACTCTGGGTAAAGGGGTACTTGTGATAAGCAATAAAAGAAGCAGCAAAATAGAAGTTGTGGGCTTCTTGCTTTCAAGTCCATATAAGTGTAGTTTATTGAAGATAAAAGTTCTGAGTTGCAAAGTTACAACCAGACATCTTAAAGGTTACATGGTGACACCAGTTTGCAGGTATACTCTCTCCAAGCACGGATCAGAGCAATACAAAAAACATTTCAGTATTCTCAGTTTAAATGCAGTCTTTCAGTGACATCATGATCAACCTTATGGTCATCCTTTTGTTTAGAGTAAGAACAGGAACAACTGAAAGATCTTAATCAGCTCTTCAGGTTCTGACCAGAATTCAGGACAGAAAGATTTGGTCTCTCTCTACCTAAATTGAGGCCTATACCCTTTTGTTCATTTTCTTAAATCTTTGATGGGAGGAAAGAGAGATATAGCTTCCTGGAGTTCTTTGAAGTTTCCCCCCATGAGAGACACATATTGTGTCAGAGGTGTCACCTCTCTGGTACACCTCTTATAGGAGACAATAGTCATAAAAACTGATTGAGTTCTCATGGAAGTAGCTCTCACAGATCTCCATTTGTCTGTCTGTCCCACGATTAACAAATAACATTCTAAATGCTGACTCCATTCTATACTAAATCGTAACATCTTTCTATTGTCTAATCAATTTACTCATTTCTAAATAAATGTATTCCTACAGGTACATTGAGAGGAAGAGGAAACCAAAGCAGCACTTCTATAAATAAAACTTTCCACCACAAAGGTTTCTGTGACACAGACTAGGTGTGATGTGGGGGGCTTCCGAATGTGATCTCTGAGGCTTTAATTATTTCCACTGTGTATGGGTGGGATGACAAATTAAAGTTCAATAAGGAATAAATACAGGTGTAGGGTCACACTTTATTTTAAGGGACTTTTTGGTGGTAAAGGTAGTCATATTAGTAAACACTTCCATTGCAAATGCTTCCACTGGAACTCACATCTCAATATCACTTTAACAACTAGATTAATAACATGTTAACACATGTGTTCATAAAAATGTTATTAATAAAAATGAGTAGTACAAACTACAAAATGAACTACAGGGTCAAAATAAATATTAGTCTAGGTTTAGAGGGAGGTGGGTGTGTATTTGAACAAAGGCACATTAGGCAACAGAGCAACCACTAATAATATAAGTGTTTTCTTACCTAAAGTGTAACATGTGAATGTGGATCACAGAAGCTTTGTCATTCATGTGGTTAGTGTGCATGGCAGATTTTCAGCATTGGCTTGTTTTTTCACACTGTTACTGGTACTGGATGAAAGCAGTCCCCTGATGGCGGTGTTAACCTGCTGGGAAGGGAATCATCTGTCCGCTTGCTGTAGCGTCTGCATGTCTCGCACCATAAACCTACTGCTGTCCTTTCCATCACACAACATGAAGCCTGGTTTCATACCAATAAACATAGTGCTGCTAAAGATAACCTAGGACATTATTTTGTTGAATACATTTTTCTTCTGTTTTAGGACCCTTCATAATTCAACTCGCAATCTTTGCTTTTGAGTTAAAAAAACATGAAGGCGACAGATGTGTCAGACAAATGCACTGGAATTCAATCCAAGTGATGAGGCTTGTTGTTTCCACTTGCAGGCCTTTAATGGCCGATACTAACCTCAGATGCTGCATCGTGATTGGCTGGGGCGGTGTCCAATGATGCACTTGTTCCAGATCTATTAATGAAGGGTTTACTGCCAGTGACTGACTTGCTGTCTCTCAGCTTTTCCAAGACTCAGGTGCCCACGCATACAGAGGCAGACTAGCTGCGTTTTTCAGTTTCAGACAGCAGCAACGTCCTGGTGGAATGGCCTTACATTTCCACAATCTGAGGCAAGAAAAGAGAGAGATGCTGGGAACTTACAGTATAAGCTAATTACATTTCCACAATCTGAGGTGAGGTGAGGGGAGAGAGAGAGAGAGAGAGAGAGAGAGAGAGAGAGAGAGAGAGAGAGAGAGAGAGAGAGAGAGAGATGGGAACCTACAGTATAAACTAATTACATTTCCACAATCTGAGGTGAGGACAGAGAGAACCTACAGTATAAACTGAACCCGCACATACTCCTAAAATGCACAGGACTGAAACGTAACATTTCATTTATCATACACTGTTTGCAGGTACACAACTTGATAAGCAAAGTGCAACTGTCTCAGTCTACCACATTTGCACTAAACCAATATCAACCAATAACCGGTATTTGTGGATAACCTTTCTTCAGCAGTATGGCTCACATGGAAGGCTGGAAGGGGTGCAACTGCACACCACATGCAATGACTATTTCCTTGCATTTTTTAAATACTTAAACAGTTCTTTATTGACCAAACACAGTTTTGAACTAGTAGAAATATTTGTAAGTTACTATTTGTTTAGAAACACGGTGCAGTACAGTAGTTGCCACCCACTTACTGTTTACAAACAAAAACGATAACAATACATAGTTTTATTACAGATGGTAAATAACCCAAAATAAATCTAAAGAACGGAACAACGGAACTTGTGAACAATGAAGAACGGGCTGTAATGCGTGCCTCTATATGAAGACGCATTACTATAAAACACATACAAACAACCACATGTCTGAAAATGTTCATGTTTTCTTTCAGCGGGGCACACTTACTCTGAATTGCAACTCAGGCATGTGAATGCTGTGCTCTGAGCAGGCAAACAGACACATGAAGCACCTGCTTCTCCACTCTCCCGTATCAGATCCTTTGAAACAAACCCCAGACTCACAGTCACCACTCACCCCCCTATCCTGTCCTTTCAAATAGAAACCATTACTCCCTACATGCAAAAAAAATCAAATAACATCAAATTAAAATTTGATTGTCCATGCTGTATCTTTGTCTAGCTGGGGCTACATTACATAAACTACACACATACTCTGGCCAAAAAAATAAAAACATAACAACATTTCATAAACAATATAAGCTACACACACACTCTGGCCAACAAAAAAACCACATTCAGCCCTTCTTTTCATCACATGTTTAGCTTGTTCAGAAAAAGGTTACCAGAGCAACAACACTCAACAGGAACTATATTTAAACATGTAGTGTTAGATATGTTAGCTGTAATAACACAGTACGCTTTGTGTTGAAGTGATCTGATCGCTTGATATTAATTTCATGTACATAGTGTTAAATATACTGTATGGAGGGTATTTTAATATGCTGTACGTATATTTGATACATGTGTACTGGGCAGGGTTGTGTGATGCACAGCCATCAAGAATTCTAACCCTGTAATCTGCCTATCTATTCCAAGAAGCGGAAAGCGGCTGACAGGGTTTTTAGTTTCTTTATTTTGTTATTGCAGTCCGATGCAGTCCTTTCTCCAGCAGGATTTTCGCAATCTTTTCAAACACTTGTAAATTTCTTATTGCTCCAAGCAATTGTTCCTGTATGGCACTTTCTAACCATACATTAATAAGTGCTCCAATGTCATCGTCTTCCCAAGGTAAACACACACATGTTCTTTTATGGTAAAATAAAGTATCACCTCTCGCATCGATTGTGTTCGCCATTGTTATAGTTAGATTTTCAAAATGCAGTGACGTTGTGTCTGGGTATGTAAGGGAACGTAAGGGTACTTCCGCCCAAACTGGTTTGGGACTCAGCAGGTGCGACATACGAAACAGTACCTCCTGAAACTAGTTTGGGTCCACGCGGAGGTGTACCTGAGCCTGAGTGGACATGCCTGTGGAAACGAGGTATAAGATGCTGTGAAAGGGTCGCATTGTGAACAAGGCTGCTTAAGATGCTGTGAAAGGGTCGCATTGTGAACAAGGCTGCTTAAGATGCTGTGAAAGGGTCGCATTGTGAACAAGGCTGCTTAAGATGCTGTGAAAGGGTCGCATTGTGAACAAGGCTGCTTACTGGCAGGAAGCTAAGCCGGAAAGCTGCCGTTTAAGCGCAGAGGTGCAATTCTATTAACAAAACAAAGATAAAACAAAAGGGTTAAACAAATACACAAATCAAAATACAGATAAAAAAATCCCAAGCTGGGCTATTATGATGCATAAAAACTGAACCAGAAACCGGTTCCGTTGTGAATTTAAAGTAACCCAAGTTAATTGTCCTCACACAGAAAACTGATTTCCAATCCACAAGTGGGTTCTGAATCAAAGTACAACTCTCAGTTCAGAAGTGAAACAGGGAAGGAGATGTGTACTAATTCCACTGGACAATAAGAAGTAACCCAGCTACATGTAGTTGCACACGGCTATCAGCTGATGTGGCCAAAATAGAAATATGGGAAGTAGCAAAGACACTTCTCATCACAGCAACAGTATTTCTTAAAAATATTTAGAGCAAGGATGAAGAAACTTGACCTTTCAGTCCAGGCCTTTTTATCAACCAATTAACACTAATTACTACATTTAACCAATAAAACACTAACAGTTACTTAATCCATTGCTTTTTGTCTTTGAAATTAGATTCTATTCACCCATTCCTAATTCAAAACACTGAGAGCTAAGATATCTCAGACCACAAGCCAGTACTGCAAAGTGTTGTATATATTCCTTTGTGTATTTTATTGTCACTGAGCCAGTGAATCCAGCTGCTTCCACAGAGGCAGCACAGATAACACTCCTCAACTGAGCCAGTGTTCTACTAAACCACACAACCCTGAACTAAACTGTCTAAACATGTTAGTTCATTGATCAATCTGACAGAACCCATCTGGTTTAAATTGTACAATTTGATGCAATGACTCTTGTTATTTTCTGCTCCAGCAACTAAATAACTAACCACAGGGCAGCAGTGTGTAGTAGTGGTTAGGGCTTTGGACTCTTGACCGGAGGGTTGTGGGTTCAATCCCAGCTGGAGGACACTGCTGCTGTACCCTTGAGCAAGGTACTTTACCTAGATTGCTCCAGTAAAAAAACCCAGCAGTATAAATGGGTAATTGTATGTAAAAATAATGTGATATCTTGTAACAATTGTAAGGCGCCCTGGATAAGGGCATCTGCTAAGAAATAAATAATAATAATAATAATAACCAATGGTTGCAGGTGTCAGCTGTATGCTTACTGGGCACCTGGCTAAACTGGGGGAGCACCCGATGCAATGATCATGTGGAATCCCCAGTAATGATGCAACACTCCATGTGGAATCCCCAGTTACGATTCAACACTCCATGTGGAATCCCCAGTGAAGATTCAACACTCCATGTGGAATCCTCAGTGATGATGCAACACTACATGTGGAATCCTCAGTGAAGATTCAACACTCCATGTGGAATCTTCAGTGGACAGTGACTCCCCTGACTTTTCCTGGACACCATGCAGTCGTGCCTTTACCAGGAAAGCCAGTCTAGCACCCCCCTTGGGGCCATCTCTTTTAATCATGTTGCTATTTGAACCTGGAGGCCAGGGTGCAGTCACTGTCTGTATATAATGTTACACAGCAGGGGCACTGCTGTAACCTGTAAGCAGTGCTTTACGCAGTGATGCTTGTCATTTGATTTCTTATAGCATTTTCACACACAACGCTCCTTCACTCTCAAAGTTGTGATTCACTAGCTAATGTGAACATGTTTTTTTAAACCCAATCCAATTATTTGATGTCTTACACACTAACAACTGTATTGACAAGAAATGAAGTTCCATTTGCAAATAGCAGAAGCAAATGGACCAGGTGTGTCTATAATCACAAAGTAAATACTGAAAATGAAAAATGAAATATAATTCAGATCCTGTCAATAAATGGGGCTCATAATGCAAGACTATGAGGACCGTCTGCATGTATGTGGTTTGTCATTTATATCTTGCAGCTCAGGTTTGATATTAACACCTTTTTTTGCATATTTCCTATGTACCGAAAAAAAAAAACAATTGAAAAAAGCAGCACTTCAAATGAACCGGAGCTAACACCTCTAAACTAACCCAGTGTGGACAGAGTACTCACCTTTCTATTGCCCGTATCATTAAGTGTAGTTTAGCTTTGGGTTAATAAACTGGATTGAGAGAAAAAATATGGTTGTGACCAAGGTAAGCAACAAGGGCCGAGAATTCAGTCTAAACACATTCTTTACATGTGCATAAAGGTATGTAAGGGTAATATAGAAAATGAGTAAAATCTTGTGACAGAAATATAATGAGTTTGGTTGTAAATCTCCCTCCCGACCTGTGAGGGAGCTAAGCAGCGAAAGGGGAAGGCTTTGGATGGGCTGGCCTGACAGTTCTTTCCCCGGGCCAGGAAGTCGGTCAGTCTGGAAGAAGGCAAGACTCTGTTGCAGGAACGTATTGACCTGGAAGGGAAATAATGTAGCAGTTGCAGACAGTAGTGACAGCTACACTCGTTTACCAAGGGGTCATGCGTGATAGCATAAAGGGGATGGAGGATTGTAAATCTTTTCCTTCGCTTGGTTCAGAGTGGATACGGAACTGGAAGGACCGGGAGAGATTCCCATTGTTACCGAATTAAAAAGAAAAGAGTTTGTGAGTGTTTTGTTTGTTTGTATCACTGTTAGTAATTGTCTTTTTGTTTTATAAATTCACTAGACGGCTAACACGTCTCCGGAGCTGTCACCTTGGCCTAGCACTACCTGGAACAACAACACCACAGTCACTGTTTATTTTTATCACCCACCTCGAGCACTACTGCACGCACCCAGACTGGTGACTGTTCAGTGTTATTGTGGGGCGGATAACGTTTTATTATTTATTTGGTTTTGCAAACCATTATTATAATTTCCTGCCGAGCTTTACACATTGGTGTGTATTGCTGGAGGATTACTGTTTGGTCGCCAGATTTCAAAACAAATTACCCAGATACACTTTGGGTACCACGCGGCACATTAACATGACACAGCAGTCTAGGGCCAGGCATTAGATTTGAAGCTATTGTTATTAATTCCAACACACACACACACATACGTATCAACCTTCAAAAGCAGCTTGTTCATTTGGTTTCTGTACACAGTCCCAAAGCCAGCAGCTTTTTTACATTGCACACAGCACTGAAGCCAGTGTTCATGGCACACAAGGTTTGGATTCAAGCCATCACATCCCATATCCTCCTGTGTGACCTCACCATGTCTTCAGCACCTCCTGGTCAGTTCCTGTTTGACACAGTGTGGCAAAGTAGTGTGGAGTAGTGGTTAGGGCTCTGGACTCTTGACCAGAGGGTCATGGGTTCAATCCCTGGTGGGGACACTGCTGCTGTACCCTTGAGCAAGGTACTTTACCTAGATTGCTCCAGTAAAAAAAAAAAAAAAAAAAAAAAAAAACCCAACTGTATAAATGGGTAATTGTATGTAAAGATAATGTGGTATTGTAAGTCGCCCAGGATAAGGGCATCTGCTAAGAAATAAATAATAATAATAATAAAGTGGTTGATTGTGAACAGGTGGAGAGGTGATGCAGTGCAGGAATAACACAGACAGAGATTGTAATCCAGTATGGAAAAGGGGTATTTTATTTTTATAATCCAGGTCTGGTGACCAAAACAATGATCCCCGGCAATACACAGTAATGTGTAATGCACAGGGTTAAATAATAACGGATTGCAGTCCCAGACAATAAACACAGGTATCCCTCCCACTATATACAAACACGGTCACCAGTCCTGGGTGCGTGCTGTAGTGCTTGTGGTGGGTGATACAGTTTAATGAGTGACAATAGTGCAGTGCTGTTCCGGGTTTTATGCTGGCCCTTAGAAACAGCTCTGGAACGTGTTACGGTTATGTTTCCGTAACCAAAGAGAAGGAGTAGATTGCGATTCTCCGTCCCCTTTTTATGCTATCACTCATGACCCCTTGGTAAATGAGTGCAGCTGTCTTTACTATCTGCGTTTCCCTTCCGGGTCAATACGTTCCTGCAACGGAGTCTCGCCTTCTTCCGGCCCGAGGAAAGAACTGTCAGGCCAGCCTGTGAAAAGAACTCTAATTTCGCTACTTAGTGCCCTCACAGGTCGGGAGGGAGATTTACAACCAAAACTCATTGTATTTCTGTCACACACAGACAAAGACAATATGAGTCTCTCAGTCGCACCATCCCTACTGTCGTGGCCAAACTGTACATGGCCTATTTGCTCAAGTAGCACATATAAGTACGATCACTTATACAGGTAAACACCAATTATACATAATTAAAACACTTAAATACAAAAATATGTAAACTACAATGCGTAATGAATGGTTACAACTTCTAAGTATTATTTCATTGTGCTGCTTGTGCAAATCAAATACACCTTCTCTGTCAATATTGTTACTGAAGGATTTACCTTTCACCCTTTTTTCTTTAACAACAGTAAAGCTTGTCAGCTGGAAGCCAGATGATTTGGTCACAAGACTGAAGGCTAATAACAGCACAGATCCTGAATGGCCCTCTAGCTGACACTTAGATTCTTTAAAGTACAAAGGAGCTGCTGTAAGGATAGGCGCAGTGCGAACAATTGCGGCTGCAAGACCCAAATTGCCTAGCAGCCAGGCAATTATTTTGCACTGCAGCCTATGTAAGCTTAAGAACAATGCAAAATACTCAACATGCACAAATAATGAATGAGCTGCAATCATGATAGTGAGGGTTGCAATGAGCGCCGCCTGTGCATCGGGGTATTTATCAGCCACACTTACAGCCCAGAGGTGAGGTGAGTTAGAAATACAGAGAGCAGTCAGTGCTGGATGAGATTTGTGGAGCATGAAAACCAAACCAAAGAAAAAAAATCTGGAGGAAGGGCAGCAAAGTCCTCTTGGAGCACAGAAAACAAAAGAAAAGTTTTCTGAGGAGCAGCTGCGAGTCCTTATGGCTGAGATCACTCAGCATGAAATTGAATTATTTGAAAAAGCCTCAGCCAAGATCAGTTATGCTACCAAAGAGGCCTGTGGCAGAACAGAGCAATGCACACAATTAGGGGGCAGGGCAAAGCTGTGCTTGTATGTAATGTGTTGTGTTTATTTAGCATGGGTGAATGTATTTTAAATACTGTATTGTTTTTAGAATCGGTGTATTTAGGGTTGCCACAGACCAAGCCTGGACATATTTCTCAGTCAGCCTAGGTCTATCAAAACTGCAGTATACTGTAACACATTGCAACACAATACTGTACCACCAGATCTCTGTATAAATCAATAATCATGCAGTATACACAGTATTGTGCTCTATTTCTAGTAATTGAACTTGCAAGCCATAAAAATAGTGTCACAGGTAGGGTGACCAGGGGTAACTGTAGTAAACCTGATTTTAGAATTTGTAATGACTACGCCACATGGGTTTGGCATGGACAAGAACCTTGATGACCGAGTAGATAGTAATTTCCCCTTTGCAGGTTCTTTTTATCCCCAGGTTCCAATATGCACACAGTGGATGCTTGGATAGGTAAAAACAATTTTCATTGTTTCTCAACAGGGTTAAAATAGAATACTAAAAACCACACAGCAACAAAAAAACTAAAGATAGGGAAAGCCACACAAAATAAAAACCATACCAGGCAGTCCCCTCCTGTTGGTAGTTCTCTAAAAAAAGGAAAGGTTACTGTCCAATATGGTGGATAAGCCAAAAAGAAGGAATCAGCCTCTGATAGCTCCGGGGAGTCCCAAGATACCCCTCTCCCCGACGCCTGCTTCCCTTGCAGCCTGAACCTGCCGCGGACCTCACCACGCCCACCGCCCAGACCTCCAACTGCTGACCAGCCAACACCTTCAACTAACCTGGAAAGGAGCGGGGCAAAGAAAATGGCCATCAGGAAACGCACACTCAGGTAAGTAGAATTACCACCTCTACCCAGGGGTTCTGGTTACTTCCCCATGGTTACTTTAAACCCTGCGTGTCTCCTTTCTCTCTCACTGCCATTCCTGGAACCCCGATGTGGCACGTTGGAGACCGGCGCTGGACCTCGACCCTCCACGCTGACTGGTAAGTATCTCCGGACCTGGATGCTGGACCTCGAACGCTAAGTAGAATGCTGGCGGACCTTGAGCGTGTCCTGGCAGGACTACAAAGAGATCGCTCAGCGTAGGTAAGTACAAAGTACAAAAATATTAAAAAAGTTAGAGCACTTCTGAAAATGATTGAAGTGCAAATGAAATAATGTTATCTCTTCTCGCCCTCAGACCCTTGGCCTTCTCCCGGGACCATAACCTTGACTCTACTGGGGAATGGAGTGGCAACCAGACACAGCAAGGCAGTTACCCAAAATAAAAATAACCAAACCAAGTCCCGCTGCAACAAAGTCCCAAATAGAAAAAACAAAAACTCCAAACCCGTTTTTTTGTTCCTGCAGTCAACCTTAGACTGCTCCCAAGAGTGTTCTCCGTGCTGCTGTCTCTTCGCTATTCTTCCAGACACACTGTGTGCTTCTTCCCAAAACACTCCTCTCCCCTCCTGGTCCCTGTTCCTCCCTTTTTATAGTCAGCCCATAACTATCATTGGCTGGACTGACAGGTAAGGCGGGACATCCTATCGACTGTGGGGAAAGTGCTTAACCCAAACGTCAGTCACAGTGCACAGGAGCATTGGCATGGTTTAAAAAGAACACTAATAGAACACTAATAGATTCACTAATAGAACACACAACAAAAATACAGTCAGTTAAAAACCGTCACTTGTGACAGTAGTAGCTATATCATGGTACGTAGATTTTGACGGTTTTTTAATTGGCATTTTTCACTTTCACAAAGAAGAATTCCACACCGTTTTGTATTTCTACTTCTAATTTCAAAAACATTCAAATACATGTTTACTTAATGAAATGTGTCTGCTAAAACAGTATCTCATTTACAGTAACTCGTTATAACATCTACAATATCACTGCAGCAACTTGGAGAACAACAAATAAGGCCTTCTAAAACTGAGTTACAATATGTATCGTTCTTACATGGCCCTTCAATTTTACGATACCAGTAATTGCAGTACACTTTAATAATAGGGATTTGCTAAGGTGTGTGTTTTAATTAGTATTATTTATTTCTTAGCAGACGCCCTTATCCAGGGCAACTTACAATTGTTACAAGATATCACATTATTTTTACATACAATTACCCATTTATACAGTTGGGTTTTTACTGAAGCAATCTAGGTAAAGTACCTTGCTCAAGGGTACAGCAGCAGTGTCCCCCACCTGGGATTGAACCCATGACCCTCCAGTCAAGAGTCCAGAGTCCTAACCATTACTGCACACTGCTCCACACTACTTTAATGGTAGTAGCTACACGAATCGACAATAACAATCCAAAGCAAATTTGCACCATTGTTTCAGACGTTCTAACAAGTCTGGCATAAACAAGTTTGGCTGTTACTTAATTAACCCCTTCTAAAAAAAAACAAAACAAATTGCTTAACCTGAAGAAGAGCAGTCCTGCAGGTACCCCAGTAGCAGCCACAGTTTACACTGCCTCCGAGTTTCTGATCGCATCATAAATTCCAGGTTTCCTAAATCCATTGATGGAAATCTGCTTTAATTTTTTTTGAGCAAATTGGCTTCATCACTCACTGCCATTCTCATATTCACTTTGACATCCCACACATTCTTTCCCTTGTCCAGCGTGCTTCTTTAACCTGTGCTGCATACCACCAGTCTGTCAGAGGGCTGGATCGCACACTGTATGCTGCACTCTAATTGGTGGAAGTATTATTGATGATCCAGTCCAAACCACCAATAAAGCCAAAATAAATTCCACTCCAAAATGTCCCGTTATACGGTATGTCAAATAAAATATTAAAGGAATGTTGCTGTTTCTTATGTGTTTCACTTAAAACCGGACATTAGGGTGTCTGGGCTTGTTATTTAGGACACAGATGCCAATTCCCGGACTGTCCGGGTCTGACAGGTGGCAACCCTAGGTGTGTTTAATGAATGGTACAGATGTATTGGGTGATTTGAAGGTGGTGGTTTGTGATATCATTGTTTGGATGTGGTCTGGCAGAGGCGATGGTAGCAGCTTGTCTCTGTCGCTGTGCACATGAGTAGACGGCGTCTCTGAAGGGGCGCACAACACTTCTTGGGTGGTGGGTGGGCACACAGGCAGAGGCAGAGTTGAGCTCAGGAGCCTGGTACTGTAGGCAGAGGCCCCTGTCATGGCTTTCACATCTGTGTTAACCAAACAAAACAAATAAGCCACCCCCTTGTCTGCTATCATCAATAAATGTCTTGTTACAAGCTCAGATCTGACAGGTCAGCAATGGATTGCATATAAAGATTCCTACCAGAACCCTTGGTATCTATTATAAGTAAGGCTACAATTTTGTCACAAAGGTCATAGAGAATTATAAATTCGAAAAAAAGACAGAAGAACAAATGCATCAGAATAGAGAAGTTTACCAACTTAGAGGCTTTCTTTAATATACAGACTGCATTCATTTAGATTTACATGGATGTGCTGAGTTTGTACCTGTGGCAGGATGGGCAGTGTGGTGTGTGACAAGACCAGGAAGCAGTACACAACTCTGCAGCAGCATGTTGTTTAAATAAAAACAAAAGACTTTTCAAACAAAACACTCTTGAAAACTCAAAACAAAAGGGCACGCAGGCCAAAACAAAAAGGTTCACAAAACAAAATGCAACAATTCTAACCAAACGAGTACCTTTGTAAAAACTTCATAAAACTGGTAGCAATCGCCTGTCTCTGTCTCTGTCTCTGTCTCTGTCTCTGTCTCTGTTTCTGTCTCTGTCTCCAACCACCCCCTTAATGAGTCCAGAATGGGTCCTTTTATACTGTGGCTGGAGCCTTAACTACCCATCAATCAAGCAATTACCTCAGTGCATTACAAAACAACAGCAACTCCCAGAGTGCATTACAAAACAACTGCAGCTCCCAGAGTGCAATACAAAACAACTGCAACTCCCAGAGTGCATTACAAAACAACTGCAACTCCCAGAGTGCATTACAAAACAACTGCAACTCCCAGAGTGCATTACAAAACAACTGCAACTCCCAGAGTGCAATACAAAACAACTGCAACTCCCAGAGTGCATTACAAAACAACTGCAACTCCCAGAGTGCAATACAAAACAACTGCAACTCCCAGAGTGCATTACAAAACAACTGCAACTCCCAGAGTGCAATACAAAACAACTGCAACTCCCAGAGTGCAATACAAAACAACTGCAACTCCCAGAGTGCATTACAAAACAGAGTGGGGGAATTTATTTTGAATGGTCCAGGTCAAGTCGCAATTAGACCCAGTACTGATTACACTAGATGAGCTGGACAGGGAAGGGGAAAAAGAGACAGCTGGACAGGATGCCTGAGAGAGAGACAGCTGGACAGGGAGACTGAGTTAGAGGTGGAACAGGAGACAGAGAGAGAGCTGGACAGTGATACAGAGTCAAAGAGAGAGAGAGCTGGACAGGGAGACAGTGTCAGAGAGAGAGAGCTGGACAGGGAGACAGAGTCAGAGAGAGAGAGCTGGACAGGGAAGGGGAAAAAGAGACAGCTGGACAGGATGCCTGAGAGAGAGACAGCTGGACAGGGAGACAGAGTTAGAGGTGGAACAGGAGACAGAGAGAGAGCTGGACAGTGATACAGAGTCAAAGAGAGAGAGAGCTGGACAGGGAGACAGTGTCAGAGAGAGAGAGCTGGACAGGGAGACAGAGTCAGAGAGAGAGAGCTGGACAGGGAGATAGAGAGTACTGTGAGTACTGCCGCTTTTTTTTTATTTGAAGAACTTCTCATAAGAAATGCTACAGTAAATCTGCAAATACAAGTTCATTCAAAGAAACAGTGATACACAATTACTCCTGAAGTAAGGTGTGTGTATTCAGGAAGAAACTCCTGACAGTTCAACAGACTCACTAACTAACTCACAAACCTCATTGCAAAATGTACAAACATACCTGCCTTTGCAGATAGAAGGGATATGAGCATGAGCTTATTCAGAGGGGCTGGTACTGTCCGGTCTCTTATCACAGGGATAGGCACATGAAAGGCACAGCAGGGTTGGCTGGTTTGGTCTGGTGGGTACTGCAACGGTCCTCTAGAAAGTCATTTGACTGTCTTGTGCTGTGGTTCAAACAGCAAACAAAATGTATTCTAACAGACAGGACCCCACACAACATGAGCTACTGAGGCTCAGTCAGGCTGTCCTGAGAGAACAGGGTCAGGTCTCCCAGACAGCTGCATGAGCTTTTACAGGACTGTACCCATATGTAAAGGCAAGAAGAATTTCACAAAGCTTACATTATTATTGAAATAGGGGGTATTATTTAAATAATAATGTGCGTATGTACAGCTATGGCCAAACGCTTTGCATCACCTAGTGTTTTAAGATTGAGGCATCATTTATATATATATCTCTTATATATAGTACACTTTAATGATATATATATTTGTATGAACATAATTTAGGTCTTTATTTGACATTATGGAATCAAAAGAAAATACAAAATGATATCTCAAAAAGTCATATACATGTATGTACTGAGGGGGTAGGTGAGGGGGTGAGTTGAGGTGTATGTATGTAATGAGGGGGGTATGTGAGGGGGTGAGTTGAGGGTTGGGGGTGTGTATGTACTGAGGGGGGTATGTGAGGGGGTGAGTTGAGGGTTGGGGGTGTGTATGTACTGAGGGGGTATGTAAGGGGGTGCGTTGAGGTGTATGTATGTAATGAGGGGGGTATGTGAGGGGGTGGTTGAGGGTTGAGGGGTATGTATGTAATGAGGGGGGTATGTGAGGGGGTGGGTTGAAGGTTGGGGGTGTGTATGTACTGAGGGGGTATGTGAGGGGGTGCGTTGAGGTGTATGTATGTACTGAGGGGGTATGTGAGGGGGTGAGTTGAGGGGTATGTATGTACTGAGGGGGGTATGTGAGGGGGTGGGTTGAGGGTTGAGGGGTATGTATGTATTGAGGGGGTATGTGAGGGGTTGGGTTGAGGGTTGAGGGGTAGGTATGTACTGAGGTGGTATGTGAGGGGGTGGGTTGAGGGTTGAGGGGTATGTATGTACTGAGGGGGTATGTGAGGGAGTGGGTTGAGGGTTGAGGGGTATGTATGTACTGAGGGGGTATGTGAGGGGTTGGGTTGAGGGTTGAGGGGTAGGTATGTACTGAGGGGGTATGTGAGGGGGTGGGTTGAGGGTTGAGGGGTATGTATGTACTGAGGGGGTATGTGAGGGGGTGGGTTGAGTTGCCACTTGGCCCCAAATCCCAGGACACTTTAAGCCTCTAAACCTCAAATGAAGTGACTTTCTGAAACTGTTTAAAGTGATTGTGAATGGCCTCTCAGTAGTTCAATTTTGTTCAGAAGGACACACCCTCTCTGGCGCAGGATTATTTCTTGCGACGATCACATCCATCAATTAAGCATTAAGGTAGCACAGAGTGTGTTCTGTGTGCCTCACCTCCACTGTATCGAACCATGTGATACCCACACGACACACCTTGAAGAGCCAACAAAACAATTCCTGCACATTTCACCTCTGCATTGCCATCACTTCCTAGAGCTGACATTTTCATTTATAAAAGATAATGACATTAGGTAAAAGTGTATTTGATTTTTGCAGCTATTAGGAACACACTTTACATGGGCATTGAAACATGTGAATCACTGGAAAAGCATCAATCATTTACCTTTGGGAGTTTGAACCTGGAAGCATCATGCTTTGCCTCTGCTTCTCAGTCCCGTAACCAATCTGCTTTCCGCTCAAATACAAGTGTTTTCAACGCCTCTGTGTCTTAATGTGACCTCTTGACACAGAATGCAGGCAGAGGTGAGCTGAAAAACTGGATCTGGACTCTTTCGCTCCTAATACCCAATCATGATCGTCATTCATTTATTCACAATAACATTTTCAGAATGTGATGATTGTGCATTAATTATGGAGTGTGATTACAGTAGGACAGGTTAGAGTTGATTTTAAATTGAGATGAACGGTAGTTCCTCACGCCAAGTTATGGCTCTCTATACAGCAAGGATAGTTTACTTTTAATTTGCAATTCCCAACACTCTGAGGTGAAATGTAGATAAAAGTCAATACTTGTGTAACAGGGGAGATCTGTGCTGACTATCTGGTGTATCCGTGGTTCTGCAGGAAGAGGGCAGCAGTCTTCTAAGATCCGCCTGTCAGTCATGACACGGAGAGGTGGGGAAGAGGGTGTGTTGGCTTTCCCTCTCTCTGAGTGGCTGAGAGGCGGGCCTTGGGGGATTGCTTGGCCCATAAGAACTGTGCTTGGTTGTGCATTTCAGTGGCCGGAGAGAGGATACCCAGTGACGCTGGCGGAAGACGTCAGTGTAAACAAAGAGCAGGCATGCACGGCTGAGTGAGACCGCCTGCCTTGAAAGAAACTAAAAAGTAAAAGAAATCATTACATACCCGAGGGGATGTGTGTAGTTATACGGGGAACTCTGGCCACCCCAGTGTAGAGAAATAAATAGCTGAGCGTAGGTCGGAGGCCCGTACTGACCGGCTTAGTGGTAGTGGGGGCACTGCGTAAGCAGCACTTTTTGTTTTGTAGTTTTATTTTCCTTCTTCATTTTGCCTTTTGTTTTCATTATTATTTTGAGCACCTGTGAGTACGCCAGCTTTTAACTGTTTTGGTATTCCTGTGGTCCTGTGTACCATTGGCGGTACTCAGGCCACGGACAACAGCGCCCTCTGTGGGCTAAAAGAAAAAAACATCTAAAATAATAAAACTGGGCACTAGTGCGGTGTTTTCAAATAAAACTTCTGTCTCCCGTGTGTGTCAGTGAATTGACCACCACCCTTCCACAACTTGTCATACAGTAAGAGAAATAAGTCACCAAAGTACTTCCTTCTCCTTCTTCTTCTTCTTTTTCTCCCAGCATTTCTTTGCACGTGTTTTTGCAGACCCCAGACACTTTTATCCACACATATGTATATTACAGGACATCCTAGCTTTAATGACAGCTTGTTTTGTCAACATGGAAATATACTAGGGAGCACATTTATTCTGACGTCTGTATCATTTATATGAAATGATTTCTTGATATTTTAAAATGGACTAGTCGCATGCACTAGTTGAGACAAGCAGTGAAAGATGAAGTCAGTCAGCTGAGAATTCTCAGGACTTTGTTATATTTTTGAGATTTTTCAAGTCATCTTTCATCTTCGTCATCATCATCATCAGATTCAGATGTTGAGAACAATTTTGGCTTCCTGTCAGTGTAACGCCATTTGTGGTCCCCACTGGACAAAAAGGAACATACATTTTTCTGAGAATTAGCTATGCTGAAGCCTATATATTTGGTAAAAGTAAAACATTAAATGAATACATTTCTTTCTTTCTTTATCTATCTTGATATTCATTTATTTATTTTCAACTATCATATAAGCACTGCCATTTAATACTGTATATTAGTGATGAAGAGTTTTGTACATAAAGGTTGTCATACTTTCATATATTTCTACTTTCAAATTAAAAAAACAGATTGTAATGACCCAGAGAATGTGTGTTGCTGTTTTCGGGGGTTGCAGAGCATGGATGTGACTGGTTGATGAGCCGGACAGTGGCTGGCTTGTTAAAAACTATAACTTTACGGGAGCAGTGTGGAGTAGTGGTTAGGGCTCTGGACTCTTGACCTGAGGGTTGTGGGTTCAATCCCAGGTGGGGGACATTGCTGCTGTATCCTTGAGCAAGGTACTTTACCTAGATTGCTCCAGTAAAAAACCCAACTCTATAAATGGGTAATTGTATGTAAAAATAATGTGACATCTTGTAACAATTGTAAGTCGCCCTGGATAAGGGTGTCTGCTAAGAAATTAATAATAATAATAATAATACTGCCATACTACTTGGAAATGTTGTGAAATGGAAGTACAAACTTTGTGGTGTGAAAGCTAGGGCTTCTGCATTGGAAGCATGTCTTGGGTTTGACTCCCACACAGGGTTTATATTGCAAAATTAAATGTATTTTATTTATATGTAACAAACACATTTTTAATGTGACACTTTCATTGAACATACATACTTCTGCACACATAACTTTAATGTGCATATATATATATATATATATATATATATATATATATATATATATATATATATATATATATATATAAGGCAGGATTTGAACCCTAACTAGTTATACTTTCACTCTAACTACATAACCGCTATGTTAGACAGATTCACATCTTAACCCTTTCAACAGGCTAGGCTACTATTTACATTTACCCTATCCAAACGGCAATGCATTGCCTCAATATAGGTTGAACAATTTTGCTATTCCCATAATGTGTGTGTGTGTGTGTGTTATAAGTGAAAAAAGATGTGATATCTGAAACAAAAACACATTGGAAATGTGAAAAAATGGCAAGTTATCAAAAGTGCCCAGCCATTTAAAGTGGAGATATCAAAAACACAAGCCAAGTTTCAAGACACAATTGGAGAAACCTTGCCCAGCACAAAGCAAATAGGCACAACTGTAAAAACCATGGGGCCAATGTTCTCCCAATTGTTTCTTCTAACTTGTATTCAAAATACAAGCTAAGTTAGAAGAAACAATTTGGTCAACCTTGGCCAGCACCAAGCAAATAGACACAACAGTAAAAGTGGTGAGGGTGAAGGTTGCCCCAATTGTCTCTACTAACTTGGATTGTATTTTTCAGGCACAATGAAAGCTGTTCGAACTTGCATCAAAAACACAAGCCAAGTTAGTAAAAACAATTGGGGCAACCTTGACCCCCAATACCCAAACAGGTTTGAATGTACAGCAGACAGCCAATCAGATGAGGAGATTTCCCAGGTATGCTCAAATAAAACCCATGACACTTTAGAAGGGGTATTCCTTGAAAATGTCCCCGATTGTTGCTTGATGAGTTCACCTGGAAGATACCTGATGCTTCCTGGTGCTTTTCATTTTGTTGTTTTGTTTTGTTTGTATGTCAAGACTATGGTGATTCCCACAGTCATGTTGCAGAATCTCTTCGCTTGGTCACTTGACTGTCTTATGCTTTATCCAGCAGTTGCAAAACCTTTTACTAGCACGTCAGCTAGAAATTGGATTCTGAGGCTCCTTGGTCAGTTTTAGAAAATACATTAAAAAAAAGAACTCTCCTGAAAGCACATACTGTGTGTAAATCCATGAATCATGACTTTTCACGAGATTGTTTCTGGCAACTGATCAGACACAAATGGTAGCACTGGCTCCCATGTGAAGAGCTTGAGCGATAGCATGAAAACAAGGACTCACTTCAACAACCGCCAGAGAATATTCCATGAAAGCTGTGTTTCATGCTTATTGCCCAGTTTAATCCTTCTTTATAGACTGTATTATTGATCAACCAATCACAGTTATGAAAACAAATGACAGTGAATGGAATACTACAACAAAACTGTTAATGTGTAACAATCCCTGTGTTTTGTGATTAATGATAAATTCTATTTCGTTAGAGCAGCCGTAGGGTTTGTTTAGAAACTGTTTTAAAATGAGTTCTGGTCAGCACCGCAGAGTTCCAAGTGGTTCACATCATAAGAGATACCAGTTGCCACTAATAAAATTAACACCATTAGCATGTGCAGTCTCAGAGACCCCCAGCATTGAGTATGTAGCTGAACCCCTCATTGGAGCAGGTCCCTGAGGACTGGGCTGTGTAGTGCATTGGCAGGGAGGGGATGAAGAAATGTGGGGCTTAAAGAGTTAAAAGGAACCCAACTGTCCACCCAAAGTGAAGTCCAGTCTTTACAGTAAATCGCAAAGCATTTCAAAGAAACCCCAACAGAGAAGATAGTTTCAACATGCGCTTATAAAACATATGGGACACAGCATTTAAGGATGAGAAACCAAAAGTGGACAGTACTTATGTGAACAGAAGTAGGTCTTTCAATTTCTCCTAATTTATTTCATAAACATTCCATAGTGCTGCAGTATCAGCAGATAAATAACTAAATACTTGGCCAGGAAGCAGCTCAATTGGTGTATTCTACTTTTATATTTATTGACAGTAGAAATATTATTTCAAATTTTGTATATTTCCTTCAAAACTTTAAGGTCACAACTACAAGGAACATGGATATTTTTTTTGTTTTTCTTAATTCAAAGATTAGCACCTGATGTTGCTAAATTAGGCAATTAGGCATTTTCCCTACCAGCTGGTTTGGTAAGTTTGTAAAGCATGGCAGTTCAGTTTGGTGTGTGTGTGAACTTAAATAAGAAGCTCTATATTCATGAAGCAGGTTTATCTCTTAGACACGGGTAGAATGATTTGCTGGCTGTTCAAATCAATGTTAAATAAGTCTAATAGAGAGCTGACCATTACGAGCTGTCACCCTCAGGACATCCCTGGATATCTACATACAGTGTTCTCCCTTTGTGACTGCTGCTACACGATATGCAGTATAGCTGTATGGTTGAAGGAATATTGACATGGTTTGAGTTGGGTTTGTGCTGTTTCTGCATAATAAATGAATGGTTGTCTGTACAATCAAGAGTGGTGTATAACGTATTGTAATCCTAAAATGTTAACATTGTAGTTTAATGTACACAGTAATTTGGCTGTAGGAATATGCAAAGAGGGGCACTGGCACATTATTACCTGCTTCACTGAGTGAAGGATACAGTGAGAGGGAATTGATCAGGCTGTGAAGGATACAGTGAGAGGGAATGGATCAGGATGTGAAGGATACAGTGAGAGGGAATGGATCAGGATGTGAAGGAAACAGTGAGAGGGAATGGATCAGGATGTGAAGGATACAGTGAAAGGGAATGGATCAGGATGTGAAGGATACAGTGAGAGGGAATGGATCAGGCTGTGAAGGATGCAGTTAGAGGGAATGGATCAGGATGTGAAGGATACAGTGAGAGGGAATGGATCAGGATGTGAAGGATACAGTGAGAGAGAATTGATCAGGCTGTGAAGGATACAGTGAGAGGGAATGGATCAGGATGTGAAGGATACAGTGAGAGGGAATGGATCAGGTTGTGAAGGATACAGTGAGAGGGAATGGATCAGGCTGTGAAGGATACAGTGAGAGGAAATGGATCAGGATGTGAAGGATACAGTGAGAGGGAATGGATCAGGCTGTGAAGGATACAGTGAGGGAATGGATCAGGCTGTGAAGGATACAGTGAGAGGGGATGGATCAGGATGTGAAGGATACAGTGAGAGGGAATGGATCAGGATGTGAAGGATACAGTGAGAGGAAATGGATCAGGATGTGAAGGATACAGTGAGAGGGAATGGATCAGGATGTGAAGGATACAGTGAGAGGGAATGGATCAGGCTGTGAAGGATACAGTGAGAGGGAATGGATCAGGATGTGAAGGATACAGTGAGAGGGAATGGATCAGGATGTGAAGGATACAGTGAGAGGGAATGGATCAGGCTGTGAAGGATACAGTGAGAGGGAATGGATCAGGATGTGAAGGATACAGTGAGAGGGAATGGATCAGGGAACCATAAGAATAGTTAAGCGTATTGCCTTGGTTTAGCCCAACACACAACGGGTCTGATTATTTGGAACATTAATTAAATATAGAACACAGTGCACTGAATAAAGAACAAAAATCTGGCCCAAAGTGCTGGGGCTGAATCTAAACACTGAAGCAACTGTACTGTTACGGAATAATTAGACAACCCTACAAAGGCTTGTTTCATCAGACCTGCCCCGTACCCCAGCATGGTAACCATTAGATATATAAAGACTGAACAAACCCATTTGAATATTCCACTGACAGTAATTGAAATAAGCTTTTGAAAAATATATGACCCACAGTAGAAGACTGCATATCATTCAGGACCAAAACTCATGTGACTCAGTACTAAACACTGTTTCCTGACCCATAGCCCAGACCTGGGATGCACACACCATTATAGGCTAGACCACAGACCCTGCAACAGCAGCACATGTGAGAGTACTCATTGCTTTTATAAATGTTACTTGTAACCAATGTGCAGCGTCCAAGACTACAACGGTGATATGAATATGGGGTAAATAATATTGTTTTGTGATGATTTGGTGGTGGTTGGCAGGGATGGGGTTAATTTCCTATCCCTGTCAAAATACATGTGAGAATGTAGCTGGAGCTAATTGAGTCATTGGTGATAATTAGGCTCCAGCCACATGGTATAAAAAAGGGGGAAAAAGCCTTTTGTTTGGTGCTGTGCTGCGCTGCGCGGCGCAGCTATGTTTTTTGTATTTTGTTTAAACCTTTTTTTTTGGGCCCTTGAGCCGGTTATTTTGTTCCAGTTTATTGTGTTTGTTACTTGTTTTGTTAAACCTTTTTATTTAGCTTTGTGAGCATTGTTTTTATTTGTACAACCTTTTTTATTTTCTGTTTATTGAAGATGTGCAGCAGCGCTTAAACTGCAGCTTCCTTGTCTCCGAGTCTCTTTGCCAGCCGATACCACCTGGGCCCGCAACGCTACCCTGTCACAGGGGTGTAGCCAGACAAAATCTGCTCAATGGAGGAAGCCTCACAGAAATAACAGTCTTCAGTTTTCAGTTAATATTGGGAACCTTTCTTCTGTCGGATATCCTGATAGTATTTTAACATCTCAGAGTTTCCAAATGATGTTCATATACACGAGGACAGACAGAGTTGTGAAACTGGAGTTTTCCTTTCTTGGTCTCTATCATCCAGAAAGTAAAAAGTCATGTGTTGATATTGCCTGATGAGGTTTAAAATGATTTGTCTGCAAAAAGACTTTACTGGACACAATGGGATGACATACCTTTGTCTTTATCAAAAAGTCGCATAACCTCGATATTATTTGCATTAAAAAATATGACAGATGAGAGCAAATAATCTGTTGACTTGCCTTCATATGGAGGCACCCCAGGTATGTTGGCTCCAGTATGATTAGATAAATAGCTTCAAGAACTTCAGCTTTCTATAACTGTTAGTGTTTAACGAAACAGGAAACAAACAGATCTGAATTATAAATGTGCGTTGGTTCTAGTTGGTATAACAGGTGTTTTTTCCACCCTATAAATTCAGGGGCTGTGGTAAGAAGGGGCTTGCTGGGCTGAAGCTACCCCACAATGTGCCTCAGCCTCCCCTGTAGCCCCTGCACCCAATGAAAATCATTGGTTTTATTTTTTATGTATTTATTTTATTATCTAGATGGTGCTGGACACTTTAATCGACACATCTGTATGCTTGAATGGTGGCAGCGACACTGACTGTAGGTATGACACACGCCCAGTTTTTGGGATGGAACCGCATAACAGTCTCGCGTTTTGATTGGTCCATGTCTGTCACATGAATATGTCGTCACACGAGTGGAAAAGCTTGCAGGCATTTTTAACATTGTGATCAGTGAGAGAGAGAGATCTGCTTTCCACAACCTTGCCATTCAAATATAATGTACAGGGAAATTTAAAAGGCAGTCCTAATGCATAGCTAATGGAAATCAGGATCACCTGTCAGGCATGGCATGCCGGAGCTGTAGTTTAAATATTAGACAATTATAATTATAAATAACTTATAAGAACATAAGTACATAAGAAAGTTTACAAACGAGAGAAGGCCATTCAGTCCATCTTGCTCGTTTGGTTGTTAGTATCTTATTAATCCCAGAATCTCATCAAGTTTATTTTTTGCAATACTGGACTGTTCTATTTTCATTGTTTGTTAAAATAAAATCCTGCTCCGATACCATTGATGGTACAGGGCTCCAAGGAATAAACATAATTTCCGGCTTCTAGTCCTTCCCTAAAGCTCCACCCACTAACCTCCCACAGCCCCTTTATCTGATCTCCATTTGTGACCCCTGGTCCTTGTTTCTTTTTTCAGATCAAAAAAGTCCCGTGGCCTGGGTCAACATTGTCTATACCTTTTAGGGTTTTGAATGCTTGAATCAGATCATCGCGTAGTCTTCTTTGTTCAAGACTGAATAGATTAAATTCTTTTAGCCTGTCTGCATATGACATGCCTTTTAAACCTGGGATAATTAAGGTTGCTCTTCTTTCCACTCTTTCTAGAGCAGCAATATTCTTTTTGTAACGAGGTGACCAGAACTGAACACAATATTCTAGGTGAGGTCTTACTAATGCATTGTAAAGTTTTAACATTACTTCCCTTGATTTAAATTCAACACTTCTCACAATATATCCGAGCATCTTGTTGGTCTTTTTTTATAGCTTCTCCACATTGTCTAGATGAAGACATTTCTGAGTCAACATAAACTCCTAGGTCTTTTTCATAGATTCCTTCTTCAATTTCAGTATTTCCCATATGATATTTATAATGCACATATCGCCTGCGTGCAGGACTTTACACTTTTCTCTATTAAATGTCATTTGCCATGTGTCTGCCCAGTTCTGAATGCTGTCTAGATCATTTTGAATGACCTTTGCTGCTGCAACAGTGTTTGCCACTCCTCCTATTTTTGTGTCGTCTGCAAATTTAACAAGTTTGCTTACTATACCAAAATCTAAATCATTAATGTAGATTAGGAATAGCAGAGGACCTAATATTGATCCCTGTGTGACACCACTGGTTACCTCGCTCCATTTTGAGGATTCTCCTCTAATCAGTACTTTCTGTTTTCTACATGTTAACCACTCCTTAATCCATGTGCATGCATTTCCTTGAATCCCTACTGCGTTCAGTTTGAGAATTAATCTTTTATGCGGGACTTTGTCAAAAGCTTTCTGGAAATCTAAATAAACCATGTTGTATGCTTTGCAATTATCCATTGTCAATGTTGCATCCTCCAAAAAACCAAGCAGGTTAGTTAGACACAATCTCCCTTTCCTAAAACCATGCTGACTGTCTCCCAGGATATTGTTACCATATAGGTAATTTTCCATTTTGGATCTTATTATAGTTTCCAATAATTTACATATAATAGAAGTCAGGCTTATTGGTCTGTAGTTACCTGGTTCGGTTTTGTCTCCCTTTTTGTGGATCGGTATTACATTTGCAATTTTCCAGTCTGTCGGTACAACCCCTGTGTCAAGAGACTGTTGCATGATCTTGGTTAGTGGTTTGTAAATAACTTCTTTCATTTCTTTGAGTACTATTGGGAGGATCTCATCCGGCCAAGGGGATTTGTTTATTTTAAGAGCTCCTAGTCCCTTAACACTTCTGCCTCTGTTATGCTAAAGTTATTTAAAACTGTATAGGAACAGGTCGACATGTGGGGCATGTTGTCCGTGTCCTCCTTTGTAAAAAGTTGTGAAAAGTAATCATTTAATATATTTGCTATTTTTTTTTCTTCGTCTATGATTTTGCCATTTGTGTCTCTTAGACATTTAACCTCCTCTTTGAATGTTCTCTTGCTGTTATATTATTGGAAAAAAACATTTTGGAATTGGTTTTAGCCCCCTTAGCAATATTGATTTCTATCTCTCTCTTGGCCTTTCTAACTTCCTTTTTGACTTGTGTTTGCAGTTCCAAGTACTCTTTCTGTGTACTTTGTTTTTGGTCCCTTTTAAACGCTCTGTAAGTGCGTTTTTTTCGCTGAATATTTTTTTTAATTGAACTATTAAACCATTTTGGCCATTTTGTTTTAGATTTAGATGTGTCTACTTTTGGGATGTAATTATTTTGCGCCTCTAGTACTACATTTTTAAAAAACAGCCATCCTTTTTCTGTGAATATTTTACTGCAATCTACTTCTGTTAGTCTCTGTTTCATACCTTCATAGTTTGCTTTTCTAAAATTGTAAACCTTCGCTTTAGTCATTACTTTTTGGGTTTTAAAAAACACTTCAAATGAGACCATGTTGTGGTCTGAGTTTGCCAATGGCTCTCTGACCTCTGTTTTAGTTATTCTGTCTTCATTATTTGAAAAGACTAAATCAAGGCATGCCTCCCCTCTAGTTGATGCCTTGACAAATTGCGTTAAGAAGCAGTCATTTGTCATTTCCACCATTTCGATTTCGTCCATCGTGCTCCCCAAGAGGTTTTCCCATTTTATATGGGGGAAGTTGAAATCCCCCATTACTATGGCTTCTCCTTTTCTACACGCATTTCTAATGTCATTGTATAACAGATTAGTTTGCTCAGCGTCTGAATTTGGGGGTCTATAGCATGCTCCTATTATTATGCCCTTTGAATTTTTGTCCATTATTCTGATCCATATTGATTCACCGTTCTTTTCTTTGTCCAGATTTAACACCTGGGCTTCAAGACTATTTGTTATGTATAGCGCTACCCCTCTGCCTCTTCTGTTCTTCCTGTCTTTCCTATACAGTAATAATAATACAAAGAAACTATTTCAGGGTATAGCAATACTGTAATAAATATATATTTATTTATTTTAAGAAATAAATATTAGCATACTCGCCTTTTGTCTGTAACACGTCATACCACCAATCTACTGAGTGTCTGTAACACGTCATACCACCAATCTATTGAGTGGTTATAGCACGTCATACCACCAATCCATTGAGTGGCTGTAACACGTCATACCACCAATCTATTGAGTGGCTGTAGCACGTCATACCACCAATCTATTGAGTGGCTGTAGCACGTCATACCACCAATCCATTGAGTGGCTGTAACACGTCATACCACCAATTCATTGAGTGGCTGTAACACGTCATACCACCAATTCATTGAGTGGTTATAGCACGTCATACCACCAATCTATTGAGTGGCTGTAGCACGTCATACCACCAATCCATTGAGTGGCTGTAACACGTCATACCACCAATCCATTGAGTGGCTGTAACACGTCATACCACCAATCCATTGAGTGGCTGTAACACGTCATACCACCAATCCATTGAGTGGTTATAGCACGTCATACCACCAATCTATTGAGTGGCTGTAGCACGTCATACCACCAATCCATTGAGTGGCTGTAACACGTCATACCACCAATCTATTGAGTGGCTGTAGCACGTCATACCACCAATCCATTGAGTGGCTGTAACACGTCATACCACCAATCTATTGAGTGGCTGTAGCACGTCATACCACCAATCCATTGAGTGGCTGTAACACGTCATACCACCAATCCATTAAGTGGCTGTAACACGTCATACCACCAATCCATTGAGTGGTTATAGCACGTCATACCACCAATCCATTGAGTGGCTGTAGCACGTCATACCACCAATCCATTGAGTGGCTGTAACACGTCATACCACCAATCCATTGAGTGGCTGTAACACGTCATACCACCAATCCATTGAGTGGCTGTAACACGTCATACCACCAATCTATTGAGTGGTTATAGCACGTCATACCACCAATCCATTGAGTGGCTGTAGCACGTCATACCACCAATCCATTGAGTGGCTGTAACACGTCATACCACCAATCTATTGAGTGGCTGTAGCACGTCATACCACCAATCCATTGAGTGGCTGTAACACGTCATACCACCAATCTATTGAGTGGCTGTAGCACGTCATACCACCAATCCATTGAGTGGCTGTAACACGTCATACCACCAATCCATTAAGTGGCTGTAACACGTCATACCACCAATCCATTGAGTGGTTATAGCACGTCATACCACCAATCCATTGAGTGGCTGTAGCACGTCATACCACCAATCCATTGAGTGGCTGTAACACGTCATACCACCAATCCATTGAGTGGCTGTAACACGTCATACCACCAATCCATTGAGTGGCTGTAACACGTCATACCACCAATCTATTGAGTGGTTATAGCACGTCATACCACCAATCCATTGAGTGGCTGTAACACGTCATACCACCAATCCATTGAGTGGCTGTAACACGTCATACCACCAATCTATTGAGTGGCTGTAGCACGTCATACCACCAATCCATTGAGTGGCTGTAACACGTCATACCACCAATCCATTGAATGGCTGTAACACGTCATACCACCAATCCATTGAGTGGCTGTAGCACGTCATGCCACCAATCCATTGAGTGGCTGTAACACGTCATACCACCAATCCATTGAGTGGCTGTAGCACGTCTGTCACAAAGACGGCCGGAGTGGGTGGCGTCAGACCAGATGGAGGAAATAAATAAACAGAGAGATGGGGTTTTGGTGAGGCTGAACGTGTGATCGCGTTCAGCATTTAATAAACAGAACAGAAAATAAAAGGTTTGAAACACAAAAACACAGGACACGGCACTTGTAGCCAAAATAAAACGACAAACAAAACGGACTACACAGTGCACAGACAGACGAACAAAACACGGTGAGCAGATAACACTAATATTTACGTTCTTATTTATTTTAACTCCTCTCTCTCTCTCCCGTTCTCCACTCACCGAACACCTAACCCTTAGTGCAAGAAACGTGCATCTATATATACTGTTGTGCTGGGATTCAATTACTAATTAATTACTCACTTGAATCCCAGCACGTGAATTCATTACGTGAAACCCCGTGTTCACATATTATATTTTAAATGCACGTGCGTGATGTGCAATCCCGTGCCTAAATACAAATATACACTATTTAAATACACGTGAAACACAGACCCGTTTATATCCCGTGTACCAATGACTATACACCAACATTTACACACGCAACATACACACAAAACACACAAATGCACACAGGGGCGGGGCGCATTGCCACATATACCCCCCCTTGTGCGCAGCACACATGGCCTCAACGGCCACCTCCCCCCTTAAAAACCCAGCAGTCCAGGACAAAGTCTCGGGCTGGGAAGGGAGGCTTCAGTGGGCCCATGGCTGGCCATGCTGTCAGCACCCCTGCCGGTAGTGGCACGGCTGACAGCCTGTTGGTCCCGTCCTGCAGCGAAAAAGCTGCGGGGGCAGGTGGTCCCCCGACCTCCCCCTTCTTCGTAGCCGGCAGCTCCCTCCTGTGGGGCTCCGGCCACAAGAACTCCTGCAGCGAAACTGCTGCTGGGGAAAGTGTTCTCCAGACCTCCTCCCCCTTCTTCGTGGCCGGCAGCTCCCCTTTCTGGGGCTCCGGCCACCGTACTCCCTGCGGAGGTACGGGCAGCAGAGGCAGCTCCTGCTCCTCTGCTCCGGGCGGTGGTGGAGGCAGAGGCAGCTCCAGCTCCTCTGCTCCTGGCGGTGGTGGAGGCAGAGGCAGCTCCAGCTCCTCTGCTCCTTGCGGTGGTGGTGGCGGAGGCAGAGGCAGCTCCTGCTCCTCTGCTCCTGGAGGTGGTGGTGGCGGAGGCAGAGGCAGCTCCTGCTCCTCTGCTCCTCTGCTCCTGGAGGTGGTGGAGGCAGAGGCAGCTCCAGCTCCTCTGCTCCTTGCGGTGGTGGTGGCGGAGGCAGAGGCAGCTCCTGCTCCTCTGCTCCTTGCGGTGGTGGTGGCGGAGGCAGAGGCAGCTCCTGCTCCTCTGCTCCTGGAGGTGGTGGAGGCAGAGGCAGCTCCAGCTCCTCTGCTCCTGGCGGTGCTGGCTCCCTCTGCTGTGGTGGCTGGGCATGTGCACGCCGTGCTGCCTTCAGCAGCATAGCGAGAGGCTGCTGGGGGACACCAGCATCCTGCCCTTCTCCCCCCAAAAGATTTTCAGGGGGTTGAGCCTGTAACTCCTCCCCTTCTGGCTCTTGGGGCTGAACCAGCAGGCATTTTCCCTCTGCTGGTGGCTTGGGTCCCAGAGCTGTGGAAGCCCCGACTTGCCTCCCTTTGGGCTGTGGACGCACCGACTCCTCCCTTTTGGGCTGTGGACGCACCGACTCCTCCCTTTTGGGCTGTGGACGCACCGACTCCTCCCTTTTGGGCTGTGGACGCACCGACTCCTCCCTTTTGGGCTGTGGAGGCAAAACCAGCAGGCATTCACCCTCTGCTGGTGGAGATGGGGACAGCAGGTACTCACCCTCTGCTGGTGGAGATGGGGACAGCAGGTACTCCTCTGCTGGTGGTCCTGCTACCTGGGCTGCTGTTCCATTTATGGTTGCCTCCAGGTAGCTGAGGACAAACTCCACACCTTCCTCCAAGGTGTTTGGGGTGTGTTCCTCCTGATATGCCTCCCATCTCTCACTGTCCATCATCCACAGGGCCCGGACGACTATGGGCAGAGACTGGGCCTCCAGCCCAGCATTTTCTAGGAACCAGTCCCGCAGTTTGACGGCGTCTTCTGCCATTGACTTTTTTTTTTTTTTTTTTTTTTTTTTTTAAACAAAACCCCTCCTGGTCTGACGCTTGGAGGCGCGGCTATCCCACGATGACACCACGTGTCACAAAGACGGCCGGAGTGGGTGGCGTCAGACCAGATGGAGGAAATAAATAAACAGAGAGATGGGGTTTTGGTGAGGCTGAACGCGTGATCGCGTTCAGCATTTAATAAACAGAACAGAAAATAAAAGGTTTGAAACACAAAAACACAGGACACGGCACTTGTAGCCAAAATAAAACGACAAACAAAACGGACTACACAGTGCACAGACAGACGAACAAAACACGGTGAGCAGATAACACTAATATTTACGTTCTTATTTATTTTAACTCCTCTCTCTCTCTCCCGTTCTCCACTCACCGAACACCTAACCCTTAGTGCAAGAAACGTGCATCTATATATACTGTTGTGCTGGGATTCAATTACTAATTAATTACTCACTTGAATCCCAGCACGTGAATTCATTACGTGAAACCCCGTGTTCACATATTATATTTTAAATGCACGTGCGTGATGTGCAATCCCGTGCCTAAATACAAATATACACTATTTAAATACACGTGAAACACAGACCCGTTTATATCCCGTGTACCAATGACTATACACCAACATTTACACACGCAACATACACACAAAACACACAAATGCACACAGGGGCGGGGCGCATTGCCACAACGTCATACCACCAATCCATTGAGTGGCTGTAGCACGTCATACCACCAATCCATTGAGTGGCTGTAGCACGTCATACCACCAATCCATTGAGTGGCTGTAGCACGTCATGCCACCAATCCATTGAGTGGCTGTAACACGTCATGCCACCAATCCATTGAGTGGCTGTAGCACGTCATACCACCAATCCATTGAGTGGCTGTAGCACGTCATGCCACCAATCCATTGAGTGGCTGTAGCACGTCATGCCACCAATCCATTGAGTGGCTGTAGCACGTCATAACACCAATCTATTGCATACCCGGAAATGGGTTAAAGGGTTTTATAAATATAATGTATTTTGCTATTGTAATTATTATTATTAAGAATGTATTTTTGTAGAAAATATAAAATAGTACATAGAGTGTTTATATAAAATGATTACAATGTTACAGGTAAACTATCTGTGTATTAGTGGGTGGAGTTGTACCGCACATAAGCACTCCTTCACATGACTGCCTGAAGAAGTCAGGGAGTGGATGCACACATTGTGATCAGTAGCAATGAATAGACTGCAATGCACTCAGTAATGCATAGAATGCAACACGCTCAGTAATGCATAGACTGCAACAAGCTCAGTAATGCATAGACTGCAACAAGCTCAGTAATGCATAGACTGCAACACGCTCAGTAATGCATAGACTGCAACAAGCTCAGTAATGCATAGAATGCAACACGCTCAGTAATGCATAGACTGCAACAAGCTCAGTAATGCATAGAATGCAACACGCTCAGTAATGCATAGACTGCAACATGCTCAGTAATGCATAGACTGCAACGCGCTCAGTAATGCATAGACTGCAACGCGCTCAGTAATGCATAGACTGCAACGCGCTCAGTAATGCATAGACTGCAACACGCTCAATTAGCATATTATGTAGCCAGTAGTTATATTATTATAGTTACTGTAACATATTTTTTATTCTGCGGTATACTCAAATAGCCTCTGAAGCGGAACAGCAAGGATAGAGAGTCCGGGTTCACCAAGTGGGGGTGGATTGTCGAGGATTGTGGCACATTCTACAACCCGTTTTCTCAGAGACGTCGGATTCATTGGCCAAGAGTTGCGTTGCACAGTAAAGAACTTATCTGAAGCAGCAGAGAGGAGCAGCAACTGGCTGTGGTTGAGACGGAAAGATTCTGGTTGGGGATCTCAAGCACAATAGAAAAAAAGAAACACTGATGTACGGGTAAGTAAGCTGGGCTGAGTTGAGTGGGGGATGGAGGGGGGTGATGCTGGGACGCCAGAATCACCGTCGAGCCCTCTTGAGGTGTCGTGGGCTAGTCGACGAAACACCGAGGATGAAGGTGCCCACTTGTACCCTACTTCGCTCAATCCAGACGGTTGTCATGCTGATGCGCTGGGGAGACCGCACTGTGGTTGATCCCTGGAGTCAACATCGCAGCCATTGTGTGTGCTGATGCCAGGGAGGCAAATAAGCTGATCCCTGGAGCCAGCACTGCACTTCAGCCATCAACACCAGGCAGAAGGATATCTACATCATCATATGGAAGGAAACGCAAATGTATAGACACACAGATGGATCACATTAGTTTAATGTAAAGCTATGTCTTAGTTGGTGCTTATCTTGACGAGAGCCGAGTTCAAATCAGCATGAAGTTTTAACATCTACTCTTGTGTAATGGAAATCATAATCATTAAAAACTTTACATTGTACATTTCTGCACAGGTTTGGAAAAGTAAACATTTTATCCCAATCAAACGTTGATAGTAAGCCTAATATGAATCAACTACACATGAACATTGCTGTAGATACTAAACACTTTTACATACTTTTTACATGTAAAAGACATATTACATAAATTAAAGTCGGAGAAGTTACGTTAAAAAAAAAGAGCAAATCTGCATCTAAATAGGATTCACTAAATAAAAGCAATTTTTTAAAGTTTTGAGCCAATGTGGAAAAGCAAGGATCACCAGGAGTGGAAGAAGGGACTGCATTGGCTCCGATATGAGACCTGCTCTTGTAGTGTAAGAAACTAAGCTTGTATTCCGGTCCTTGCCAGTCTCAAATAAAAACTCCCAGGTGAGACACTCTTTAGTGGGGTTTTCAAAAAACCTGACATGACTCATGTATTTTATTTATGGTCATTTTCATTTCCTTTTCAATATCAGTCACAGGAACAATTAGGACAGCATGTCATAATGGCAGCGACACACTTCACTGAGGCAATGCCACTCCTCAGGTAGACACACCTTCTCTATGAGGAGCACATCCTCTGTTTCAACCAACATGACTCTCCAGGAAATGTGTTAAATGGAATTACATCACGTCAGTGAACAAATAGGCCTTGCTATTTCGCAAGTTTCACTGTAATTACAGCATGATGAACGCAGTGTATGCAGAAACCGCAGTCTATCCTGCTCCATCTTCTACACCTCCTGTGCCAGAATTGTGGTCTCTGTGTCCAACATACCCCAAAGGTAGTTACAGTATTTCACTTAACTGGTTTTACAAGCATGTGTAGCAGACAGTGGGCCTAGTTTACGAAAGGGCACTAAACATTATGGTGCACCAGAACTACAATTAGTGTGAAATTAAAGAGAGAGATAATTAGTTTGTTTGGAAACCAGGCTTTAACCACTGATAGGAGCACTATTTGAACCTATTGTTCTCAGCTGAAATTTATCTGGCATCATGAAGACATTATAAAGTTTTCATATAGAGCTGGTAAAGTTACCTGTAAATAACAGGTTATATTAAACGTGAATTAATGTTACAATTTCTTAGATTTTAGTTTATAGTTCATTACACTGGTACAAATAATAGAGTGGTTAAACAAAACACTGGACCAAACCTATATTAGAATTTAAAACATCCTCCCTCACTAGAATTTCTAACTTTTTAGGACACTATTTTGATTTGTATGAGCATGGTATGATTTGTTATGTTTTGGTTTGTTTTTTGCACATAGAACGGAGTGGTAGGAACCGGAACGCTAATAAATTAATGCAGATTGTTTACATGCGCGGCCAAATGAACTATTGCATATAAATGCTGCTTGTGGAGAGATTTGGGACGCAGAGATTCCCAGACTCAGACCCGGACCTAGACCCAGACTCAGACCCAGACTCAGACCCAGACCCAGACTCAGACCCAGACCCAAACCCAAACCCAAACCCGGAGACAGAGAGAGACGGATTTACAGATTCAGAGATCGGGAAGGCACACAGAAGGAAGAAAATTAGAGATTCCAGAGACAGATTGGCAAGCAGATTTGGAAGTAGAGAAAGACTGAGGGGAGCCTGGAAACCGAGACAGAGCAATTAGAACAAGAGGGAGAGAGCCAACCGGGTGGAAGTAGAGCGAACGTGAAACAGCTGGGAACAGTAAGCAAAAGCAAGAGGCGGGGCGCACCAGAAAGACGAGAGCAGGAGCACTATAACTACAACTGAGAGGTGGAAGGCAGCAGTGGACGTCACAGCGGCTAAAGACAGCCGGTTTGTGTATTATTACGCAAGCCTATAGACTTTTTAGTCCATTGGATAGATTGCTGAGGAGATCATTGATTATACTGTGGTTTGTTGAGTATGCATGAAGCCCACTGCCTGTCTCACGTACCCTGTTGATGGAAACACTGTTACATCAATACGAGTGGCTTTATATCTGTGGAAGTATTTGTTAGTGAAGGAATTTAAGCAACTTGTACTTTAGCTACATGCCGCTGATTTTATAAACAATTTGACCCGTGGTCTTTTTATGTGCACCCGATCTTGTGCTATATTAGTATTGGTTTGAAATAGTATATCATTTTAATTGTTTTATCTATGAATGTACTGTATTCAGTCGACTGATTTTTTTTTATAATTTCCAGGGGATTTTATTGTTATGTATACTGTTTGATGGGTTTTTGGTTAGTAATGATAAATTGGTTTAGCGTTTACTAGATATAGTCTCTCTCTTAATTAGAGCATGGATTTTAATAGCACTAACTGTTTTTTTCTTTATTTCGAGTTGGAGGGCCAGAGTGGGACAACCATCCCCCAATACTTGAGGCGACATCGGAACATTGCTGGTGTGCTGTGTGTAATGCAAAGCCCTACCTTGTTGAAGGTTGACTGGTGGAGGGGCATCAGCAGCACCAACAGAAGACCGCCTTAGTCTGTAAGTTGGGCTTGGTGGTGGAGTGGCGCCCCCTGTTGTGGGGGGGGGGGGGGGGTTGATTTGAATGAACTGATTTCCAAATTGGGGGAACAGGAGATTGGAACCACGTCCGATACCAATGACCTGGCTAGGAGGATTGGTTGTAGAAATTATAGTTATCTGTCTCTTAGTTATTTAGACTCCTTTTTGCCATTATTGTATATCAAATAAACATAATTGATTTACTTACCTGATTGTCTTGTCTGGTGTGTTCTGCTGCTGGTCCCCTCTGGATGCCTCGAACCTGTGTGACCAAAGAAAGTGGGTTAAATAGAATTATAAACATTGTCCTGTTTCTATTCACGCAGGACTGGCGTAGTCGGATTACATTTTATAGTGCCTGAAGGTGTTGGGCCGTGGTCCTCCTTTCGGGACCTGTGACAACTAGATACTCCAAATCTCTGCATCCCAAATCTCTCCACAAGCAGCATTTATATGCAATACTTCAACTGGCCACGCCTGCAAACAATCTGCATTCATTTATTAGCGTTCCGGTTCCTACCGCTACATTATATGTGCGTACTCTGGGTGAAAAACAAAACACAGCAAATCATACCATGCTCATACAAATCAAAATAGTGCCCTTAGAACAATCAAAACAGTGAGACAATAATAATAATAATAGTGCATGACAAAAATAACCATAATAATAATGATAATAATAATAATAATAATAATAATAATAATAATAATAATAATAATAATAATAATAATACAAAAGGAAAACGATTTATCATCACACAAAAAAAGAAACACAAATATCAAATAAACTTTATAGTCACCTGTGACACAGCCACATGGCAAAATAAAGGGCACAGTGGCCAAAACAAATATTTAAACAAAACAACAGAAATATCTTAAACAAAACATACAAAACAGGAAAGCAGCAAACACACAGCGCCACCTCGCCCCGCCCCGCCCCGCCCCGGCTTCTCTTTTGTTCTCCCCTCTATGCTGCAGCATGGCTGGCTTTATATTGGCCAGCTGGGCCAATTAAATAATGAATGATATAATCCCCCAACTTTGCCCTGCTACAAACCATAAAAATAATCATAATAATAATAATGATTTATCATCACACACTAAAATACCCTGTCTCTGAGTCGTGAGAACGCCAGTATCCTCTGCCATCCTGTCACAGGGTTCTGCTCAGAATTCAGTTGCCCCTCCCTCTCTTCATAATCATCTGAAGCAGAAATACACACTTCCTTTCACAACTGATTGAGTTAGCAGACAGCAGCAGTGTGTGCTGGAGCATGGTAACTGGGGTTAAGATGTGCTCTCCAATCAGGACTGAATTGCTGCTTTGCTTGTTCCTACTCTCCCTGGATTCATTGGACTGTAAATACACCCCAAGAGTGATTCTCCCTGCAACAGGTAGGACCATTGTGAAGAATCAGTTACTGTAGGGTCCAGCAGCTCCGTTCGAGTCGCATTGCTGCAGTATGGAATCTGCTGGCATGACCCTGGTCATTTACTCTTTATTTTCTTGTTGCTATGTGGTATTAAATTCATTTATATCAATTATGAATGTATATCATGTTTTACAGCTGCCTGATAGAGATGTGTACTGCGGATATGGCAGATGATTAGCGGTACTTGTGTCTAGACTACAGGAGGACAGTTTTATGAACCCTGTTGGGGTGCATGTCTCTGCAGGGGGTTTATATGAGGAAGGCGCATGTATGTATTCATGTTGCACTGTAAAATATCTGGAGACACGCTTGTCCAATTGTCGCAAACAATTTGGAGACTGTCTTTATATCACACTTACATTTGAACATTTATCCAGGTAAACTTGTTAAGGATATTCTTAGCTATTGGAGGATATGGAGACTCTCGTTCTCTATATGTCACTTTAAGTTTTTATATATACTGTACTTAGAGCAGCGCTTATTTAATTATGATGAAACTTGATCTGAACACACTTATAATATGAAAGCACCTGTCCATCTCTCTCTATATAAAACCATTTTACTAGGCAAACAGACAGATGGACAGGTGTGGATTTGTGACGATCATTTCTTTCAGACGGATAGGTTTTGATGTGTGATCATCAGTTCTTTCAATTGGCTCTAATTTAAAATGTACTGCCATGGTGGGGAGTGATATGCTTATCTTTTGTGCCAGGTGTGTGAAAATAAGACAGCACGTGCTCCCTGTAGATTAGAAACAAACCCTGATCACCACTTATCTTCTCACATGCACACTTCTTAATTATATTTTGTTGCAATTTACAATTCTAACAAATAAAGTCCACCCAGCTGTATAAATGAGTCGAATAATTGAAACTGGGGTTCTGGTGCCGGGTGACTGGGGAGCTCTGGTCGTTAAGAGTGAACCCCTCATTGACAATGAACCCCATAACATCGGGGGCACATCTGATCATGATGGGGTTATATTTTGACTTCTGTGTCTCTTAACAGCCATATAATTCAATATAAGTATTAGCTTGCATTGTTTAACGCTGGTAGCCTTTTGTTTAAATTGCTTAAATCAGCTACATACAATAAAGTGAAATTAAACCGCATCCTAAATCTGAAAACACATGCAATAAATACAAAGTGTCAGGCTACAGGGTATCGGTATAGAAATCCTGATAATTGTATAGATCCTGCATATCGGTGGTCAATCTGAACCTATACCTTTCATAGGGTTAATAGATGTAAAGCAGTAAAGTGATTAAAACCTGTGTGGTAGTGAAACCTGGTATATTTAAACAAATATCTCTGTGACATTCACAGCACACATACAGTAGAACATTAAAACCTGTGTGGTAGTGAAACCTGGTATATTTAAACAAATATCTCTGTGACATTCACAGCACACATACAATAGCCTATTGTTAAAGCTAGCACTAACAAAAGCCAATTCCATTATTTTAATCAAAGGCGAGTGAACGAGTCTCTGAATTTCACAAATGTACGTGTTGGTAAAAGTGAGAATATTGACAAATCTTAAGATGTACTGGTAAATGTTGACATTTACCAAGTAAAGAGGTATATGTCTGAAATAAACATGGTCAAACTTTACTTCTGGCATTTACTGGTAAATCTCAAGAATAACTAAGTGGCTTTGGCTAATGACTGAATCTTTCTAATCACTTTCAAGCAGCCTCTTTCTGGTGGACAAGGGTTCAAACGATATATGTGCAATAAAAAGTGTTCCAACAAAAGCTGCTATTGTACAAAAGTGCTTCAGCAGTCCTGTGTAACTCCAAGTGCCACAAGAGTCTACCATGCTGCAGTAATTAAATATATCTATTCACTGCCTGTCTGTGCTATTTTGTGTCATAACCATAGTGTGATTTTCTGTAGTAAAAACAAAGATCCTTAATGATTTCATTTGTATTTAACATAATGTTATTTTTCATCAAACTACTATTTGGAGTTCAATATCCTTCAGCACCATGCAAATTGTTTTATACTCAAATTTAGTAGAATGTGGGTTGTTCTATATAAGTGGATCGCAATACTGTTCTGTACCATGTTTAACTATTTTAAATGGCTCATTGTGCATTAATGTAAGCTCATTCATGATTATTTTGTTAATGGAAATGTGTGTGCGGAAATAAATGTATTGTTTGATATGAATGTTTTTTTGTTAATGGAACATTTGTATGCAGAAATACATATATTGTTTCAACATCAATGTTTTTTGTTAATGGAAAATGTGTATGCAGAAATACATTCTTTGTCAATAAATAAATTAGTCGATGATATACCTGCATTTACCAATAAACTTCGGTAAATCATAAGATTAACCGGTAAATATCTGAAAAGCAATCGATTTCTTTTTTAATAATACATTTGACATTTGACATTTACCACATTATTTGGTAAATGTTGACATTTACTGGTAAAACTGGTAAGATTGACCAGAATCACACTTTTACTGGAACACATGCATGTCAAGCATTGATCGTGTACTGTTACGTGTGAGACTGTGGCAAAGTGGTAAATGGTTACAGATGTGTGCAGTGCAGAACGGATACAAAATACACAGACAATGATTAACAGGTGCAAGGGTGTTTATTGTTTTACAATGTCCAGAGCCTTAAGACAAACACCTGTAAATAATAAATGTTGGAAGTGATGCAGCGGCGTGTATCACTTCGTTTGTAATCCTCGGGTTTGACCCGAAACCAATAACAAAAAGTCCAGGTTCTTTCTTCACCCACACAAAGACACAGTGTTATTTTAGTGCGTGAAACTAGTGCTCGTGATGAAAAGACAGTACGTTGTGAAACAGAGAAGTGCTGGTGTCCGAGTTTGTTGCTGGCCTGCGGCTGCAGCTCCGGATAGTGTTAGAGTCTTTAGAAACAAAAACAAACAGTTTTTACTAAGACAAAACAAACAAACACAACACTCACTTTTTACTTATTTACGGCGTTCTCCTTCTAGGTTGTTCTAACCATTTATAAAAGAACAGATCACTTATGCTATGTCCCCTTTTTATATCCTCGCTCATGACCCCTAGGTTAACGAGCGCATCTGCTCCTCCAATCCTCAGATGCCATACCGTTAACCGTCTGGGTCATTGAGTTTGGATACCGTAGCTCCGCTCCTTTCCGACTTCCACCTACCCTAAGGAATAAATTGTTGTGCCATTTAGTTAAGGGTACTCTGTTCCTTTTACACAGCGCCCTCACAGGGCGAGAGGGAGATCAAACACCAAGAATCATTCGATCTCTGTCACAATGGTACAAATTAGTTTATAGTTGTAAAATAAGATACATAATTAAAATGCTGTTTGGACATTACAGAACCCACCAGTATGTGAAAACAGCGCTGTTTATAAATTATGTTAGCAATCTACTTTTAGAGAGCCTTCAGAAATCCAGGTCCATTGTCATCCAGACTGAAGCAGGAGGGGCAGACTGAGGACTCTGCTAATGGGAGGGCCCTCCCACTGCCAAGCTGACGGGAATCGCCATTAAAGGCTACAAGCTACAGGGCTGTCTGAGAGGAAGACGAGCACTCTCTCTGTCAGTACCCTTGCAAATAACTTCCCTGCATGCATGCCTGTGACTGTGGTGACATCTGAAAATAGGGAACAAAATCAAGATGATAAGGAACACAGGTGGTTTTGTTTCTTTAAATAAGGAACAGATTTGAAAAATAAGGAACAAGCCCCAACCCTGGCCCTGCTGTAGTTCAAAGGACTTCCACAGGATCTTCAGTGTCCATGGAGGAGATGTCTCTTCGGAAGCTGGGTGCCTTCTGTCATCATGAGGCATTGGGTGAGCTCTAGACCAGAGAAGAGTGCTCCCGACTCAGCCTACCAACCCCCTGAGGGTCCATAGAGTACTATCAGCTAATGAAGAGTGCTCCCGACTCAACCCACCCACCCCCTGAGGATCCATAGATTACTATCAGCTAAATGCTGCCCTGGCCCAGCCTGGCCTGGAATCAAGCAAATCGCCTTCACTTTTCTCTAGAAACGATTATTTTGTATTATTTTTAGTTTGTCAATATAGTCATGGTACTCCACTGCTTTCTGAATGTGGCCCCTGGGGTCCAATACATGGTCCAACCTGGTGTGTGTGTATCACTTTGTTTGTAATCCTCAGGTTTGACCCGAAACCAATAACAAAAAGTCCAGGTTCTTTCCTTACCCACACGTAACACAGAACACAAAGACACAGTATTATTTTAGTGCGTGAAACTAGTGTGCCCTCACAGGTCGAGAGGGAGAACTAACACCAAGAATCATTTGATCTCTGTCACAGAGATCCATGACAATAACACGCCATAACAACACGCAACACAACTAGCGTCTTTGTCCTTTACCATGCAGACACTTAAAAACTACCATAATTCTTTGTGTAAGGAAAAAGGTAAATACACTAAACTATGAGGATTTTAGGACAAAAGTGCTGTAACATCAAGAATGCTCAGGAACTTATAATGTAGATACAATGGAAACCTCATACACTGAACCTGGCTCCAGCAAAGTGGGTTCCCGAGGGCATTAACAAGGCAATGTCCCATTGTTACAGCGCCACCACTGGTGAAAATTCCTGTCAGGGTCATTCTCCATAGCCTAATTAATGCCAGTCCTCATTTGCTCTTTTGTTTCAGTACCTAGGGGTCTACAGATCACACACATACCTCATAACAAGACCCACTGATGAGTGTTCTCACCCAGTCACAGTGAGTCTGTATTGTGTAACAGAGGGAGTTCCTGTTAGGAAGTGCTACACATTGCATGCCTCATGTCAGAGCTCTGGTTTCAAACACGAATGAAAATGAGAGCGCTTTAGTTATTCTGTATTTACTAATTGTGCAAGCTTGTCGAGTAGCCATATAAAGGGCTTGTAACCAGGAGGTCCCTGGTTCAAATCCCACCTCAGCCACTGACTCATTGTGTGACCCTGAGCAAGTCACTGAACCTCCTTGTCCTCCATCTTTCGGGTGAGACGTAGTTGTAAGTGACTCTGCAGCTGATGCATAGTTCACACACCCTAGTCTCTGTAAGTCGCCTTGGATAAAGGCGTCTGCTAAATAAAACAAATAATAATAATAAATAATATAAAATTAGCTCATTTATTTTGGACCCATTCCTGCCATGTAAGTTGGTTCCTTAAATAAAAGTATACAGTGCTAAAGTAGACATTCCCCAAATACAAAGTGAAATACACACTAGGACATTCCTCAAATACAAAGTGAAATACACACTAGGACATTCCTCAAATACAAAGTGAAACATGCCCGAAACTGAAATCATCCCCTGGGGGAGTACAGCAGCTTGTAAAACATTTTTAATTTTCTTATTTATATCTAGAAGGGGACTTACATGTATGTAATAAACAATTGTCCTTTGAAAGGAATAAAGTCCACGCTGTAGTGTATATAAATCAGTGGGAAAATCACTAAAGAGGAGGAGTCCATGCAGTATGACACAAAAAATTCAAAAGGTCAAACATTTTACAGAAGTTAAGGGAACCAGTAAGAAGATGAAAGAAATCAGTAGGAACCAGGAGAACTCCCATCCCTGTAAGCATGCGTACCTCAGTGCTGACCCACACACCCCCTACCTGCCGTTCAGTCCCTGGCCTCTCTCCCAGGAAGACTGACACTTTGTGCTGAATTGTGTGCTTGTTTAGTGATGGGCATTACTCTAAAGTTCCCTGGCCATCAAACTCATTCCAGTTGCAGTCTTGAAACAGCTTGCTGCACTAATTACAGTCTCCCCAGAATAGCCTGTTTCTCTGTCTTATCAGAGTGTTGTTACTTACTCATTGCTGAAACTCTCAATGAACATGGTGACTTTCCTCCCTTGTGAGAAAACATCATGAACCTACATAGGAGTGTAAATCAAAATGCCACGTTATACAGTATAGTGGGGCAGTGTAATTCTGGGGGACTTACCCAGACATTTTAGTCAAATTTCCACTGTTCACAATTTTAGTAACTGTTTCCTCAATTTAGTAATACAGTATTATCAGTTACATGATACTGAATATATACTTGAAAGGGGAAGTGTTTGAGCAGCCTGGTTCTTGTAAACATACATTTTACATTACTAGTTGGCAGGCGTATTGGATGAGGGTTGCCAGCTGTCTGGTTTTAGATTGGATAGTCCGGTTTTTAAACTTGCTTGAAAACCGCGTTCACACTCCCATCGTCGCCTAAAGACGACCACTGGCTCTGTCCAAGTGGTGCAAACTTGGGACAGACTGCTGTGCCTTTAATTATCAATTGCTGTTTCTAAAACAACAAACGAGCTGGACAAATTAATGTCACCACGATGAGTACCACAATTTGAGCTTTTGATAGGTACATAATTTAATATAAGCTGCCATTCAGTTATTTTCAGCAAATCGCTGTAAAGATAGATGTTGCTAGCAGCCAAATAGAAGGAAGCGGTGCCTGCGTTGTGTGTTGGGGGAGTAGGTGGTGATGATGTCATCCGGTTTTGAAAAAATTGAAAGCTGGCAGCCCTAACTGAAAATATGACGTCCCAGATTCCAGACACCCATGTCAATGCCCTTTGTGAGCTGTGGTGGAACAAGCAGTGACACCTGGGGGAAGAACTAACTACTGGGCAGCCATGAGTCACACGGTGCCTTGTAGTGGATTTGACACCTGGGGGAGGCACTGACTACTGTGCAGCCATGCGTCATTGTTCATGGCTCCTGCATTACTTACCCTGCTATCGTGTTATTATAAATCTGAGGTGGAGACAAGAATGGATTTCAACTGGCAATGATTTCAATAATGCAACTTGAAACAGGGGTTTACATATTTATAACTCACATTTCATTTTTATTTAATTAAATAGGAGCTAAAAAGAAGTTATTTTATTGTTTTAAAGAGTTAATTGTGTTAAGAGTGTTCTGATAAGTTTACTGGGTAGCACTTTACATTATGTCTCTAACTACTGTGTATTTGCATAGTAGTTACATAGTAAATGCATAACTATAATGTTATTATGCATAGTTATAACATGGTGTAAATCTTATTGCATGATATATGTAAGTACACTGGAAGAAAGTGGACGGCAAAGAAAGCTGTGGAAGATGCAAAGGCTGCCCTTCGAATTGGAAGAGGTGGTCTTGGTCTCATTTCAGCTCTTCCTACATGGCACAAGGCAGCCCCAGCTCAACGGAGGAAGCTGATAGTCAACGAGGTGCAAAAGCAGTAGAGGATGAGGTGCGTAAAGGCCGTTTCCCAGGCCAAGCAGGGAGAATGGATGAGATGGGAGAGTGTGGAACAATGCAAGATCAGCTGGCAAGACCTATGGTCAATGGAACAAAGCAGGATCAGTTTCCTCATCAGGTCAACATATGATGTTCTCCCATCACCACAGAACCTAAACCTCTGGATAGGAGAGGATCCCTCATGTCCTTTGTGTTCATCACCTGCAACATTAAGGCACATTTTGACAGGATGTAAGGTAGCTCTTAGCCAATTTACTTAGACAGTTTACTTGGCGCCATGACCAGGTGCTGCGATGGTTGGCCTTAGCATTGGAAGACAAGCGTAACATAAGTTGCCACCAGGTCCATCAAAACATTACACACAAAAGACAACATTCCTCTGTCCAGGAGAGCAACCACCAAGAAAAGGTGTTAAAACCAATCCTCGCCCAGGACAACTGGAAGCTGCTAGAGACTGGAAAATGCTGCAGATGTTGGTCAACGGCTTGTTTTTCCATCTGAGATTGCCACCACTAACCTTTGACCAGATATTGTCTTGTGGTCTGGATCAGCACGCCTTGTTCATCTGGTAGAGTTAACAGTGACATGGGAGGATGCTGTAGATGAGACGTATGAGAGGAAGAAACTGTGGTATGCTCAACTACCCGATGAAGCGGAACAGCAAAGATGGAGAGTCCGGGTTTACCCAGTGGAGGTGGG